>NW_022605582.1:284548-288172 GCF_008692095.1 Etheostoma spectabile | reverse complement strand
CACAACACATCCCACACCCACCCACACACACACAAAACAACAAAACACACACCAACACACACACACACACACACACACACACACACACACACACACACACACACACACACACACATCATCTTCCTCTCTTGAATCTTCTCTATTTCACATGAAAACAAGTCTCCAAAATTCACGGGTGCATCTAAGTTTCACACACACACAACACACACACACATCACCATCTGACATGTGGCTGCTGTCAATCAAATTAACTTGTGAAGTATCACCTCTTTATTGTAGCCCCCCCCCCCCCCACATACTCTCCTCCCCCTTTTCTCTTTGCTTATTCACCGCGCCAGTATCATTACCCTAATGACTTCTCAATGGCCCTCAGTCTCAGTCCTCTCCCTCTTCAAAGGCTATCTATACCATGTCCTCCTCCATTCTCTCAATTTGCCGCCCAATGAGATGTCCTGATTCATTCATTCATTCATTCTGCAGTGACAAACACACACACACACACACACACACACACACACACACACACACACACACACACACACAAGCAGCTCCTTTTGCATCGTGAGGCATAGGTGGGGAAGTTTGGAGGTCCGGGTTACACTCAAAGCTGGAGAGCGTGGTTGAAGCACTCTGAGGCTTCAGTGTGGTGTGTGTGTGTGTGTGTGTGTGTGTGTGTGTGTGTGTGCGTGCGTGCATACATGAGTATGTCGGTGCACATATTTGCGTCAGAGGAAAAAAAAACAAGAGAGAGAAAGAGGAGAAGATAGAGAGAGGGTGAAGAAAAAAAGGAGAAGCCAAAGAACTCTGTTTTGGCATTCGTGGTGTTTTTCCCTGCTTTCAGTTCTCTGGAGGCAGGGTATGATTTTATATTAGGCCTGAGTACCATCTGCTGCTTTTCATTCCTCGTTTTTTATAAAGCAAAGGAAACAGAGGAGAGGGAGATCGAAAGAGACCGGCTCAAAATCATTATGCGTTAATAAAGACAGCGAGAGAAAGGGGAGCATACAGAGTAGTGGAGTGAGAGAATGCGATATACAGTTGTGGTGTGTGTGGTGTGTGTGTGTGTGCGTGTGTGTGTGTGCTTTAGCACACATGTTCATGTTTGTGCGATTATCTGTGTGTGTGTGTTGCTGCATTATATATGTGCTTGGGTAAAGAAGGAGTGGTGGGCGGCCGAGCTAACCAGACCGACTACAAAGGTTCATTTTGACAGCGGTTCCCTTCATTTTCACAGAGATGTCTTCATGCCCCCCCCCCCCGCACCCACACACACACACACACACACAACAAACCCCACCCCACATCTTCACATCCTTCCCTCATGGTTGTCCCCTATTACAAAAAAAACTAAGAAAACAGATAGTCCCCAAGAGACAAATCTCATCCCCTTACCTTCTCTTTTCCCTCCTAGTCCCTTAGCAGCCAGGTAAAGAAGCACACCTCCCCCCCCCCGTTCCCTGCTATGATCCATTGATTTGTTTCATCAATGTGTAAACGCCCGATGACAAATATTTAACGTCCTGCCGCGGTATTGATCTGAATACTCTGGGTGAAAAGGGAATTGAGGCCGGGTGTGCTTTTCCCTCCCGAGGTCGGCCCGTATGCCCTCGTCTGGGGCACGTCTGGGGGGGGGGGGGGGGGGGGGGGGGGTTGTGTATGTGTGTGTGGGGGGGGGGGTGATGTCCACACAACAGTGTAAGTCGATTGACTTCAAAAAGTTCCCCACTTTACTCGAACCAAAGTTCAAAACGCCTGTTGACGTCTTTCTTCTTTAACCCATTTTTGCATTGTTTTGCATTTTGTGGCATTTTGTCACTTTTTCAATGTCGCGGGTGCTTTTTTTTTTATGTCTTTCCAACGTTATTTGATATTCCTAATGTTGACATTTTCAGCGCTTTATTTTGAAGGCCCATTTTTGGTGATTAAAAAACTGAAAACGGGTCAAATTTGACCCGAGGACAACACGAGGACTAGTCTGTTGGCTGTTTACTGTGGCGTCTTATGTGGGCTACATTTTATGTACTGGTGTTATCGAATACATACTTCTAAAATTGTATGATGGTTTTATGGAGCTATTACTACACAAAACCTTTTTCTGACCTTTTTGAATCCCGTGACATATTACAAAGAAAGACTAAAACTACAAAAAATTCAATAAATAAAAACTAAACTAAAAACTAAGTAAAACTAAACTGAATTTGAAACCAAAAAGTCAAAACGAAATAAAAAATAAAAAAATAATGACAAATGCAAAACTATAAACCTCGGGTCAATAACCCAGCAACACGGTCTCTACATCACCCGTTTACTGGTTTCACTTATTTAGTATTATTCATCATTCCCATTCTCACATCTCACTTATTATTTACTATTTATTCTCATGCTCATATCTCACTTATTATTTATTATTTACTATTTACTCATCATTCCCATTCTCACATCTCACCTATTATTTGTTATTTACTCATCGTTCTCATTTCCTATTTCAGAACTGTTCATACTGTTCATATTATAACACGATACTATTTATCCCAGCATCCTTTGCACTATGCTCCACATTTAAATAATTGTATTGAACTCTTTGTTCACTCATGCCTCTACATTGCTTCTGTTTAGAGTGTGTATAGATTGTGTATATATTAGTGTGTATATATTAGTTCAAGATTCAAGATATTTATTTGTCATATGCACAGATTTTACACCATGCAATGAAATTCTTAAGTAGCAACGTTTCCCACAATATAAAAATGTACACAATGTACACACAATATATTTAAAAGATTCAGGTATAAAATTGCATGCAGCAGCATTAAAAAAGACATTAAAAGCATTATAAAAAAGCACATGCATTGAACAAATGCAAAGTGTGTATATATTGTGTTTATATTGTGTGTATATTTTGTTTTGGTTGTTTTGTGTGTGTAAGCACAGTGTGAGCATCGATGCTCCAAAGAAAAATTCCTCATATGTGTCCTCATACCTGTAAATAAAGCCGATTCTGATTCTGATTCTGATTCTGAAATGGCCGACCCCTATCTTATCCACCTGGGGGTCCTGTTTCCATGACGGCTGATGGAGGCTGGGGCCGGGGGGTGGGAGGGGGGGGAGATACCTGTGCCTATGCTGCAGACTCATGTGACCTGGGAGTGATTGTAACATTGCCCACTGCAGACAAAAGCCAGATGTTAGTGGGTGTAAGTGGGATTTTCTTTGGGGGCCAGTGGGGAGGACGAATAAAACGGCCGTGTTGAATTCGACACGGCCGCCGACACACGGATAACTGAGCAAAATTGAGTCAGTGAGTGCGGCGGCTGTGGCGGTCCTCCCAGCCTGCGCTGGGATCCAGGCCCGTTCTGTGATTAATGGTAGGGGACGCGCCCCACTAATTGTGGCTCCTGACACAGGCACACGTCCCCAGACAAAGCGGGACAGGACGGGAGCAGGGTGCCACGCTCAATCACCTTCCAGCAGAAAGCCTGAGTGCTGCTCTGGAGTAAAAAAGGGAACAGGTCACGGGATATCTGCCGATGACAGCAGAGGACAGCCCAGAAGACGAGAAGTTAGACGCGAGTGTCTACCCAACTGTGGGGAATGTTTGCGGTTTGGACGGGGGGGGGGGGGGGG
>NW_022605582.1:282893-284537 GCF_008692095.1 Etheostoma spectabile | reverse complement strand
AAACAGAGCAACAGAATCTGGAGCGGTGAAGACCGGCCTGACATGGGAGGGAGAGATTTACGAGGTCTTACTTTATCCTCACTGGATTATCCTCATTGGATTTGAGTTTAAGTCTCTTTCTGTGTAACTACGTGCACCTGCTGCGGCAACACCGCGTCATACAACAACCATGTTATTTAACTCATGTGTTTTAACCCTCGGGTTGTCTTCCCGTCAAAATTGAAAATCAACAATTTTGTTGATGATTTTTAATCGATGTTTTTAACTTTTTCTTACGTTTTTTTTTCCCCTTTCTGCAACACTTTTTTCAGCGTTTGTCCCTTTTTTTGACGTTTAACACTACGTGACGCTAGCTCATTGACTTTAGCTTTACGGTTATTTTGGGGAATTTATGGTCAATAAACCTAATTTATAGGAAATTGTACCTAATGTTTGAGTTAGAAAAGCAGAAATTAGGAATTATTGAGACTAAAATTAAAGGAATGGATGTTGATGGATAATCACAGACTGGAAAATGTCAACTTTTACTCAACACTATTTCAAAAAACACTTCAATTTGTTTTGCTTTTACTTTTCTTATGCTATAAAATTGAATAAGACGCCCCCAAAATGAATAAAAGTAGAGATTTGTACTTTGTAGCGCGCTGTGTGGAATCAATCAGTTACACGGGGCAGTTAAAAACAACACTGATATAGGAAAATGGGTCAATTTGACCCGAAGACAACATGAGGGTTAATGTTGTGTGAGAGTACATGTAAGGAATTTATCACAACACAAATAAAAAAAAAAGCATGTTATTCTACTCGGCTGCAGCATATCCCCGATCCAGTGAACTCCCAGGAGTCTGTGTTTTTAATAAACTTCAACTCTACGTTTTTACAACGTGGGTGAACATTTTACTCGAGTGACCCGTGGACTCGGAGAAGGCAGAATAAATGGCCGCATAATACAATGCTTTGTGCTTCTCTTCCACCTGCTGGAGTCTTTTGAGAGGACAGATGGAAGTCATGAATTGGCTGCGGCGAGGGAGCCCAGGCTCTCAGCTCTATCAAGAAGTCCCTTTATATGGGGGGGGGGGGGGCGGCGGGGGCTGTTTTCATATTATGTCCATCAGCAAAGACGGGACTACAATGGGACAAGTCCACAGTTCTGTTGTGGTCTCTGTTAACATTCACTTCCCTCACTTTAGATTAGTGACAGCAATTAGGGCCCAATGCTTTTAAACTCTTTCACATTTGTGCAGTCAATGTCAACTTTTAACTTTATTTTGAAAAACCAACATTGACATAAATGCCCAACATTAGTCACCAGTGTGCGACATTTTCATCCAATTTTCCACGTTTTCACATTTTCCACAAAGCACAGCATCAATAACATCTAACAAAATGTGTGTAATGTGTGTATGCACGTATGGACATTTCTTAATTGTACCTTCACATCCTTCCTATCTTCCTGGGTCCAAGTCATTCAGGCAGAGCCCCCCTTTGGTCCCTCTTTGGCCCCCCAGACCCATGTGAGCTTCCCACAAAAAGTCCACAATGCTATTCAAACAATAGACCAAGGGACAAAGAGCACATTTACACAAGTGGAGCCTTCTTTGAAAGCAAAAAGGCACTGTTTGGAAGATTTCCAAACCCCCCCCC
>NW_022605582.1:281766-282883 GCF_008692095.1 Etheostoma spectabile | reverse complement strand
CCCCACCCCCACCCTTGCAAATAATAATAAAAAAAAAAAACAGGGTCCCTTTTGCCCCTCCACGCCCCACCTTCTCAATTCCCTCGCTTGAAGAAAAAAAAAGTTCCTCTCCATTCCTGTGATGGAGACGTGGGAGCCAAATATACTACACCAAGCCCAATCCCACCCGCCAATCCACAAGCACCCCCAATTTAGCCAAACCCCCTCTTTACAGGACAAAAGCCCTTTAGAGGCCGAGTGTATGTGAGGGCTCTGGTGGATACCATAGTGGCTTAAAGACCGTGGAGGCCTCTGAGAGACACTTCTTTTACTCCCAGTCTCCCTTCATTTCTCTTTCCTTCTCTCTCTCAGGCAGTGAAAGGTTCAGCGAGGGGTAGAGTACGAGTTGGGAGAGGGGAGGGGGCAGTAAAGGAGGAGCAGGGGGTGTAGAGGGTGCTCTTATGTCAACTTTGTGGTATTTTTCCCAAAGATGCATATCGCCTCTATACAAATAGGAGATGTATTTATAGGAGCACATAGAAAGCTGCATGAGAGGAGAGTGCTTGGCCCAGCTTTCTGGCCACGGCCCCCGTGGCTCCATGGACGGTCTTCATGGCCGTAGTGAAATTGTTATTCTTTAGATGCACGTTGGCTGGGAAACACACAAGTTCTCAGGCGACCACACAGTCCTCTCCCTCCCAACATGGCTGCCGCGCAGAGGAGCCCATTGAAGGGAAATGGAGGTCCAGCTCCATACGTCTTGACCGGAGCCAATATCGCACGGGCTCTTTGTCAACGTGGCGGGGGCCACACAGCCGTGGCTGAGCAGCAGGCCCGTTCGGGGAAAACAGGGCAATTTTTGCACTTATGAAGCTTGGTGTTAGTTGCCAGCACAAAACTCTGCAAGGCTGTGGAGTCTAGGCTGCTTTATGCTTCTGCATCGAATTGACGGCATACCCCCCCCCCCCATGCCCCTCTGGGTCTACGCTGGACCCTGTGCTGTAGCCAGACATGCACCTCTCAAATAACGTAATGCGTTAACTTCTCCTGCTACAGATGTCTCACATAGGGGCGGGTGGAACAATCAATGCAGCATAGTATCGCAATATTTTCAGTGGCAATACTGTATCAATACACA
>NW_022605582.1:270624-281756 GCF_008692095.1 Etheostoma spectabile | reverse complement strand
CGCCAAGTATTGATCTTTTATTATATATTATATTATATTATATTATACATGTGTTGGTCAGTTTGTCCCATTTTGCAGCGATAACATTGAAGTAAAACAGAGAAATGTTTCTTTTTATATGAATAGAATAGATGTGTGAATAGATAGAAGTTTCCTTTTGGGGACCTCATTTGAAAATTGGAAAAAATTGGAAGTTGGAAAAAAGGTTATTAATTTCAATAAATCGCAGAATATTGCAATATGTTTAAAATCGCAATAATATCGTGGCGTAAGTATCGTGATGATATCGTATCGGGAGGCGTCTGGTGATCCCCCCCCCCCCCCCACCCCCCGTCTAACTGTGGTCAGAAAGAACAAGGGATGTTCTCCTTTACAAATTTTCCATAATTTACAAAATATTCCACGGTATCTGGGACATTTTCTCTATTCAAGTGAATGGATGGAAATTTCCGATTTGACACAAATTCATATATTCTCAACTGCTATCTAATCATTCATACATTCACATAGACTTTAAAATGTTCCACCTCTTTCTGAGCAGCTTCAGCCTTTCAACATACAGCATTCACACTTCAATTCCTCCAGAAATTGCATTCTCTATAGTTCGTTCTGCCGTTTCGTCTCCAAGGAGTCAAAACTAGTCAGCAGAGTTTCGGTTACATAACTATAAGCTGGTGTTCAACAACTGTCTGTGCTCATCACAAACCTGTGAGCACAAGCCCTTGTCCTACCGTAAAAGAGGTCAGGCAAACCATGACTTTCCTGGCATGCACTCTGGTGACTCTCCATGGAAATACAGAACCTTGGCATGCACATATACAAAGCACAAAGCACAGCTTTCACAATAGAGAAAGCACTTGAACTTGTTTTGATTCGTAAACAATCACCCGACACACCCCTGATGAAGGTACAAAAATACCTTTTGATTCATGACGTAAACGTAAGCCAGTCTATACTAGTCACACCTGTGAAATATCTGACTGTGGACTTATTGTCCCTTTTGTAAAATATGTTCTCTGTGAACAAAAGAAAGGTGTCAGGTGTAACCACTGCAAATAATTGGCTCCAAATGAAACGCTTGCTGAGATTAAGTGCTTCAAAATATCCAGTTAAGATATTATATTGGCACGCAAACCAGGATTGCATAAAGGGCCGCGGGTATTCGCACAATATTTGACTGATTCAGTGTCTAAACCTAACAGAGAATCTCCAGCCTCAATCTCACAGTCAGCAGTGTGATCAGCATTTATTCCCCAGACGTTTCACATTCTCCCCCCCCCCCCCCCCCCGTTCTTCCTCCCTAAACAGGCCCTCCCAAGCGACATGACAGTCTCTCACAAAACCAGTCCCTGCTGCTGTTTGTTAACGCTGCAGCTCTCCGAGTATCACATTCACGGGCCCTGCAATACTACACAGCAGGCAGCGGGTACACACACCACACACACACACACACACACACACACACACACACACTCTTGAATAGCACAGACAGGGTTCTGCAGAGAGCTCCAGATTGTGTGTGTGTGTGTGTGTGGTGTGTGTGTGTGTGTGTGTATCCTGGACAACAGCAGCGATGCAGGTTTATCACTGGCCCTGTTAGGTAGCATTGACATCTCCACCTCAGCCCAGAGCTGGCACACTGGGGAGTTATTGATTAGCATTAAGCATCCATGCAGATGGGCAATAAAGAACAGGTGAGCCAAAGAGAGCCTGGGGATTGTGTGTGTGTGTGTGTGTGTGTGTGTGTGTGTGTGTGTGTGTGTGTGTGTGTGTGTGTGTGTGTGTGTGTGTGTGTGTGTGTGTGTGTGTGTGTGTGTGCAGGGGGTGGAGCAGATAGCAAGATGGTGTAGGGTCGCCAAAACCAGCAGCGATAATGAGGAAAACAAAGCAATTCAGAGTCACCTTAATAATGGCAAAAATCTAATAATGCAGAATGTTTGTAAGAATGGTAATGATTTTAAATTTTCTTTTGGTTACATACATTGTATTTGGAGTAGTCTCGCTTGGCCAGCTCTATGGACTTGGCCACACTAAGGTCCGGGACACAGCGACGGCGGCTCTGCTAAATAGTCTCGGGAAGGAACTTGTTCTGTTGGAACATTTACACCCTGCAAAAGTAAACACCACATACAATATTAAATGAAGTTAACTGTTGACACAGTGCTGTGACGTAAGCCATTTAATGTAACTGGATACATGGTTAAAACATGGAATAATATACCCTCATTAACATTAAGTCAACTGTAACGCCAGAACAATTTGAAGTTATGGAAGAGTGAAAACTACTAAACAAGTGAGCACAGAAGTTCAGCTCAAATTGATGGTAGAAGTAACTAGCTGAAAGTAATGACTAAACAGTTCAATCAATTAGCTAAAGTAATGGAGAAACTGTAAAAATAGCTAAGTAGAAATAGTTAGCTAAAGGTTGAAATAGTTAGCTAGCTAACGGCTCAAATAGTTAGCTAACGGCTCAAATAGTTAGCTAATGTTCAAATAGTTAGCTTAGGGTGACCAAAAGTCCCAGGTTTTGGGGACCTGTCCCCGGCTGGATCTGTCCCCGGAAATGTCCCCGGTTTTCACTGTGACTGACAGACCTGAAATTGGAGTGAAAGAAAGAAAACACTGACCAAACTGATCCGATTGAGCAGCGCTGCTCAGAGCTCAGAGATGTTTCAGAAAGCCGTGTTTTACGATGCTAAAAACGCAATTTCGCGGACTTTTATGTTTAAAAAAATCTTTAACATAAAGGTCGACCTCCTTAGAAATCCTTTCCATAATGTTGTCTGTTGGGGGGAAACAGCTCTAGGTCTAGTGTCCCCGTTTTAAGTTTTACAAAAATAAAAACATGACGTGTTTTGGAGGTAAATCCGCTTCTGACCTGAAAATGTCCCCGGATTTCAACTGAGAAAACTGGTCACCGTTAGCTAGCTGTTTGAATACTTAGCTAACGGCTCAAATAGTTAGCTAATGGCTTAAATAGTTAGCTAACGGCTCAAATAGTTAGCTAACTGTTTGAATAGTTAGCTAACGGCTCAAATAGTTAGCTAACCGTTTGAATAGTTAGCTAACGGCTCAAATAGTTAGCCAACTGTTTGAATAGTTTGCTAACGGCTCAAATAGTTAGCTAACTGTTTGATTAGTTATCTTACGGCTCAAATAGTTAGCTAACTGTTTGAATAGTTAGCTAACTGTTTGAATAGTTAGCTTACGGCTCAAATAGTTAGCTAACTGTTTGAATAGTTAGCTAACGGCTCAAATAGTTAGCTAACGGCTCAAATAGTTAGCTAACTGTTTGAATAGTTAGCTAACTGTTTGAATAGTTAGCTAACGGCTCAAATAGTTAGCTAACTGTTTGAATAGTTAGCTAACAGTTCAAATAGTTAGCTAACAGTTCAAATAGTTAGCTAACTGTTTGACTAGATAGCTAAACATAATGAATAAAAACATTCAGCTTCACTCCAAGTAGTACTAGCCTAGAAGGTCTGTAGTAGTAAGATAGCTGACAAAATCAACCTTAAATACAAAAATTAACAATATCCACTTTATCTACTAAATAGTATATTTATAACATAGGCCTAAATTGTGAATTGATGAAGGTGTACGTAAATTAAACTGACTTGGCTTTGTCATGTTATGCACAACTAAATTTAGGAGAAATCTACAGATGGAAATAAACAAAGTGTGGTAAAATGAACACCTACATGTGTAATTTGGATGTTTTGTTTCCCACTAGTCCAAAAGAAGACTTTTTTTGGAAGCAAAATACCAGATGTTTTTGCCTGTAGTGTCTCTCTTTAATCATCTTGGCTTCCTAATCCACCAGGAAGCCACATTTTCTAGAATTTAGGATTTAATATGGCGCAGCTTCCTGCATGCTTGTCAGATATTGTGCATCCGTCTTCCCCTGTCACATCCATCTTTAGGGATATACTGTCGGCACCTTTGTAATTCACTGATGATCCTAAGGGCCCACACACTAGTCTAATAGAATATTTACTGTCAGTATACCATAGTTTGATTTCCTGTTTGTCGCTGTGTTAAATAAGATTTTTGTCGGTTTCTGGAGAACAAAACAAATTGCCAAAGGAAACACAAATTCCACCTTTAACGTCATATTTATTGTTATTTAGTTACTCAATAAAACATATACAGATATATACAATATGCAGGAAAACAGACGACTGCACTTTACATATTATTAAAAAAAGAAAACAAAAAAAATTCAGTTCGTAAATTGCCGTCACAGTCCTCCATCTATTGTTTCAGAAATTCAAAGTCAACAGAAGCTTTATTTAAAGATTACAAGATTGCCTAACACACAGCAAATTTTCTCTTATTATACATGTGCAATACCAATAGTCTTTTTTTTTTTTCAATTCCCTTAATAAACAACCCCTTGACCTCCATTCTTCAGTTCCCATTGGCTGAGTTGTATGCAAGCGGTTGAGCTCATTAGGTCGATTAGTAGAGGCGAGGAAAAAGAAAAGAAGAGAACGAGGGGAAGTTATTGTTGCCAAAATAAAAGAAATAGAGATATAAAACAAATCATTAATGATTAAGAGAGCAGCAAATGATAAATGTTTACATTTTCTTTGACAAGGAGAAAAGTTGTGTTCACAAAAAAAAAAAGAGTTGAATTATGCAAAAAAAATCACCCCTCTTCCTCTTTTTTTTGGGGGGGGGGGATGTCAGTATTTCAGTGGTTCCCAAACCTTTTTCACCCGTTGAACTGACACAAATTGTTCCACGGACCCCCATTTTTTTTTTAGATTTCTTTTGTTGCTTTTAGATGTTTTTACTACAGATCCGAAGAATACTTTGCACATCTTTAACGTGACACAGGTACGTGGGTTGCGCACGGGTCAAAAATTGCAAAGAAACTCACGTACGCGGCCTAACTTGCACACAAAAAAATCCATAAACTGGCAATGTTTTGGTACCATTTCATGTGGAAGTTGGTGACTGGTGCAGTCAAACAGTCACCTCCTACAAAAGATGGCTTCTGAGTGTGTAACACCATTTTTCCTGATGATGGTCCAGCACCAAAACATTGCAAACTATCACATTTAGTTTTGCATGTTAGACAGCGTGCTGGTGTTTTTTCTTTGCAAGGTGTTTTTTAACAGAAATTGTATGAAACCCATGAGCACAAAAGTCATGGCAATCTGTCATCGCCATGACTTATCGATGGAATAATAGTTAGTGAAGACCCCACTTTGGGAACCACTGTGTTAGGATACTGTAAGTTTTGGGGGGTAGATTTTGGGCAACAACCAGTCCATATGCTATTATTAGACATTAGAGCTGCAACCAGAACGGATTCAATGCTGGTATACGATCAGAGCCAATGACAACTGAATATATCTTCTACGTCTTCTGCTTCTTCTGTTTTTTTGTATTCTCCTCCTTTGACATTTCTTTCTTTTTCTTCAACAAAGAAATTAAAAGAAGAAGAAAAAAAAATAATAATATTGAGTTGAGGTTTTCCAAGATGTCGGGCATTGTTGAGTAGAGCCCGCAGAACGCTGTACTGTCTTGTACTAAAGTGTGACTGCATGTATCAGAAAAAACATGGTATTCGCGCGTGCGTGTGTGTGTGTGTGTGTGTGTGTGTGTGTGTGTGTGTGTGTGTGTGTTGTGTATGTATGTATGTGTGTCTATGTGTATGTTTTTTATGAGTGTAAATGTCTTTCTGTCCCTGAACAGGCAGGAGCTGCCCGCAGTTGCCTCATCAACACTTCATCGTCATCATCATCATCATCATCATCCTCCTTCTCGCCGTTATTTGTCTCTGAAGCTTTTCTTCGTCTTAATGTCCTCATCATCATCATCTTCTTCTTCTTTTTTTATATCTCCTTCCTGCTGGGCCGGCGTTCTGTTCAAGTCAGTGCCGCCACAAACGTCCCAAACCGGTTGGAGATGTCGGAGTGGAGGGAGCGCCAGGACGAGACGGGCCCCCCTCGGCCCTTGCTGTCCCCCAGCTCGTCTGTGCAGTGGACGGACAGGCACTGCAGGTGGTTCCCTCCGCCGGTCCCCCCGGCCCCGGGTCCTGGGGCCCCGGTTCCTCCAGCTTTACTCTGGGACAGCTCCGATTCTGCAGACAAACACAGACAGAGAGGGGGGGGGGGCAGGTTAATTAAGACTGTGCCACACACAAAAAAAAAAAAAAAAAAACTTCCAGTAATTGGAATTATGTGATACAGATGAACCATTTAAAAAACACACACTTTTTAATTAAACCAGCGTCGTATTCACTTCCCACGCTAAATCTGCACTGTGAAATTTATTCAACACAACCCCCCCCCCCCCCCCCCGATAAAAAGAAGATGTGACTCTGCTCACACTTGATTAATCTGTCGATTGTTTTTTTGTTTTTTTTGATGAATAGTTTAGTTGTTGTTTGTTTTTTTAAACAATCAAAAATGGTCAAAAATGTAGATCCAGAAAGCCCGAGACGACGTCCTCAAATGTCTCGTTTTCGCCACAACTCAAAGATATTCAGATTTTCGGTTTCCTGACACACAGGAGAGAAGAAACGAGAAGATATTCACATTTAAACACGCTGACATCTGAGAAGTTTTGCCCCTTTTTTATATAAAAAAATGAATCAACGATTTATTGATTATCAAAATAGTTGGGCAACTAATCGATGCATCTCTGAGCTCTACTCCCCCTTTCCTTGACGCACACAAGTGAAAACACACACACACACACACACACACACACACACACACACATTATTGATTATCAAAATAGTTGGTAACTAAATCGATACGGTCTCTAAGCTCTACTCTCCCTTGCCTTGACGCACACAAGTGAAAACACACACACACACACAGACACACACAGACACACACACACACAGACACACACCCTTGCTCCCAGTCAGGCGTGCAAATATGCGGCGCTCCTGCGTGACCCGCGGTCGGGGGGGTCAAAGGGCGCGGAGAGAGAGAGCTGGCCTCTGACCCCGCTTGACCCAGTTTTATGGCATAATGACCGGGCCACGGTATCGACCCCGGGGGGGGGGGGCGTCTTAAATGGGCGCACCGAGCGTCCGGTAAGGTCCACACGCAGGTTGATTATAAGCAGAGGTGGGTAGTAACTAGTTACATTTACTCAGTTACATTTACTTGATTAAGTTTTTGAAGGAGTTGTTTCTAGGAGTAGTATTACATCACTATATTTTTACCTCTTTAGTATTCTATGCGTCACTGTTTTACCCCCCCCCCCCCCGCGTACGTCACATTTAATATTTTATTTTGACAGAGAGAGAGAGAGAGAGACTTCCTGTAAAGGCTCTACCCCGTGACTGTGTTCCACCAATCAAACGGCGTTGTGCAGTCACGTGACCATACTCAATCTCAGCGCCGGGACAGGTTAGCTTTACCGTCGTAGCATAACAAAGATGTCAGAATCAACTGTCGCCAGGGCAACACAGACTTAGAGGACCCCCCCCCCCCCCCCGGCCTCATAGTGAAAGCATGGTTACCTTTTAGGAAAAAGTGCAAAACAGCAACTACGTTATGCGATGCCTTCAGTGTCGACCAAAACAAACGGACATGTGAGCGGTTCAAAAACTCAACTTCTAACCTGAGGAAACATGAAGCGGCCATTTTAGTTTTTGCTGTGTGGAGAGGTGGATGTTTGTCTTTTAGGTTGCATACGGTATGTTTTGCACATGCAGTATCCATCCAAATTTGATGTGACAAGTCTGTCACTTAAGCTATTTAGTAATTAATAAATTAATTTTAATTTATTCTAATCGATTGGATGAACTATAGTGTGCCTGAAGATGATCATTTTGTATTTTTGTCTGTCTGGTTGATGCTCGTGTTAAGAAATAAATCAGACGTTACTCAACAGTTACTCACTACTTGAGCAGTTTTTTCATCAAGTCCTTTTTTTACTCAAGTAATTATTTGGATGACTACTTTTACTTGAGTCATATTATTCTGAATTAACAGTACTTTTACTTAAGTACAATGTTTGGCCACCTCAAAGTCAACAGAAGCTTTATTTAAAGATTACAAGATTGCCTAACACACAGCAAATTTTCTCTTATTATACATGTGCAATACCAATAGTCTGTTTTTTTTTCTTCAATTCCCTTAATAAACACCCCTTGACCTCCATTCTTCAGTTCCCATTGGCTAGTGTATGCGCGGTTGAGCTCTAAGGTCGATTAGTAGAGGCGAGGAAAAGAAAAGAAGAGAACGAGGGAAGTTATTGTTGCCAAAATAAAAGAAATAGAGATATAAAACAAACATTAATGATTAAGAGAGCAGCAATGATAAATGTTTACATTTTCTTTGACAAGGAGAAAAGTTGTGTTCACAAAAAAAAAAGAGTTGAATTATGCAAAAAAAATCACCCCTCTTCCTCTTTTTTTTTGGGGGGGGGGGGGGGGGGATTGTCAGTATTTCTGTGGTTCCCAAACCTTTTACTTGAGTCATATTATTCTGAAGTAACAGTACTTTTACTTAAGTACAATTTTTGGCCACCTCTGATTATAAGTCATGTAAAGTAAAAAAAAAAAAAATCATTAATGCTGACGCCTGCGACGCATGCTTCACACACACACACACACACACACACACACACACACACACACACACACACACACACACACACACACACACACACACACACACACACACACACACACACACACACACACACACACACACACACACACCACAGCACACACAACCCACACACACACACACACACACACACACACACACACACACACAGTATGCAGGGTAGTCCCTCTGTCCTGCGTAACCCAAAGATGAGTCATGGGGAAGATGGACGAGGACAGGAAGTGCTCTGCTGAGATATCCAACACGAAGACTCGGCGCCACGCTCCCGTCTGCCGAGAGACAGGCGTGAGAGACATGAAGGTCGGAAGAAGGACGAAGAAGACAACTGCTGCGAGTGATGGGTTGTTTTCATCGTCCATTACTTTCTGGATTGTTGGATTAGTTGTTTGGTCTCGAAAAATGTCCGAAAATGGATGGAAAATCTACACGTTTTTTTGTCGAAGTTTTTAATTTTTTTCTCTTATGTTTTTGACCCTTTTTTCAACACTTTTGACGCTTTTTTTCAATGTTTGTCTCTTTTTTTGACGTTTTCAACACTACGTAACACTGACTTATTAACTTTAGTTTTACAGTTATTTTTGGAATTTATGGTCAAAACCCTCATTTATAGGAAATTATACCTAATGTTTGAGTTAGAAAAGCAGAAATTAGGAATTATTGAGACTAAAATTAAAGGAATGGATGTTGATGATAATCACAGACTGGAATATGTCAACTTTTACTCAATACTATTTCAACAACACTTCACTTTGTTTTCAAATGCTATAAAGACAGACAGCAGTGACACAGTCAGGGACGAGAAGGCTACACCAGGCCAGGGCAGGCCAGGCCAGGCCAGGCCCAGGGGGGTTAAAGGTCAGGCAGCCCAGCCTCCCGTTGTTCCCAGTTTGGTTTATTCTCTCTGACTCTCTGCACATTTTAGGGCTGCGACTAACAGTCCCGATTAATTCATTGTTATGTTTGGTTTATAAAATGTCAAAAAAATGGTGAAATGTGGATCAATGTTTCCCAAAAAAGCCCAAGACGACGTCCTCAATGTTCATTTAGGACATTCAGTTTACTGTTGCAGAGGAGAGAAGAAACTAAAGATGTTACATTGAACAAAGCTGGAATCGAATTTGAACGACTACAAACGATTAATAAAAGAGTCACGATTCATTAAGTGGTTGAAAACTAATTAATTAATCTGTGCAGCTGTAGCAAAATGTCTCTCTCTCTGAGACATGGTGTAAATAGGGGCTGGCGGAGAGGGGGAGGGGGGGTGGAGGGAGGGGGGGGGGGGGGAATGGAGATTTAGAGCACTGTTGGTGGTGACAAGATCTAACATTTGCCAGAGGGTCCAGTCACACACCCCGGCATGGCGGATCCAGCAGCCCGCCCCTCCACCCCGTCACCCCTCCACCCAGTCACCCCTCACCCCGTCACCCCTCCACCCCGTCACCCCTCCACCCAGCGCTGTGCCCTGCAGAGCCAGCAGCTATGCTAGCTGGGCACACAGGGTCCGCAGCGGCCTGAATAGGCAGCCAAGCGTTCCCCCGGCTCGCTGCTGACACACAGCAAACTGACAACACACCCACACACAACACACAACACACACACAAACACACACACACACACACAACACACACAACAACCACACACCACCAACACACACAAACCACACCACCACAAACACCCACACAAACACGTCTGTCTTCGGGCTACGGAACAAATAAAAAGTTTCTTATCTAAAAATATAACAACAAAGTTCTTCTCACAGTCTCAGAAGTGACGAGACAAATGAAAACTTTGAAAAGATGGAGACACGCACGCACACACACAGCACGCACGCACGCAGCCACGCACACACACACCACACGCGCACACACACACACACGCACACACAACAGCGAGACATCACTCAGTTTCTCTGCAAGGAGAATAGGGAAAAATCCACTTCACCAACAAAAAAAAATAGGTCAGTTGCTGCCTGATGTTCGGGTATAGATCATATAAACCACGATTCTTTTTATACGTGTAAAAAAAAAAAAAAAGCTTTTAAAGAGAAAATCTTGGTCATTTTTCTACCATTCTCTTAAGTTAAAGAGCTGCAGTCCTTCCGAATATGCTGATTGTTATTTGTTTCAATACACACTTGACCGCCAAGGATTTAACAGCACCCGGTATTATAGGAGAGCCAAGGGGATTTTATGGAAAAAAATCAAGACACTATCTTTAAATTGTAAGCAGTATCCATGGCAGCAGTGTGAAATTCTACATCACACAAATCCCAAATCACCATGACATTTTACAAGCAGGGGGATCTTCATTTTTTCATATATATATATATATATATAATAAGAGATATCTGGTTATGGCTGTTCATTGACTAACGTAGGATTCATATCCGCGGTAATATCTCAATAATAGCCTATTCATCTGAGGGGAACAAGTGCTTAGCATCAACAAGCAAAGGGGGGGGGGAGGGAGGGGAGGGAGGGGGTGAGGTGGGGGGGGGTACTAATGAAAAGAGAAGTGTAGCAGCGT
>NW_022605582.1:261153-267529 GCF_008692095.1 Etheostoma spectabile | reverse complement strand
AGCCAAAGCCAGGCCAGGCCAAGCCAGGCAGCTAGGACAACCAAGACAGGCAGACATGCTGGCAGGGAGGCAGACTTGCCCTCCAGCTTGTCTGGGCTGCGACCACTGGAATGGAAAGTGTGTGTGTGCGCGTGTGTGTGTGTGTGTGTGTGTGGTGTGTGTGTGTGTGTGTGTGTGTGTGTGTGTGTGTGTGTGGGGGGGGGTTAAAGGTCAGGCAGAAGCCTCCCGTTGTTCCCAGTTTGGTTTATCTCTCTGACTCTCTGCACATTTTAGGGCTGCGACTAACAGTCCCGATTAATTCATTCGTTATGTTTGGTTTATAAAATGTCAAAAAAATGGTGAAAAATGTGGATCAATGTTTCCCAAAAAAGCCCAAGACGACGTCCTCAAATGTCTCATTTAGGACATTCAGTTTACTGTTGCAGAGGAGAGAAGAAACTAGAAGATGTTCACATTGAACAAAGCTGGAATCGAATTTGAACGACTACAAACCGATTAATAAAAGAGTCAGCGATTCATTAAGTGGTTGAAAACTAATTAATAATCTGTGCAGCTGTAGCAAAATGTCTCTCTCTCTGAGACATGGTGTAAATAGGGCTGGCGGAGAGGGGGGAGGGGGGGGGGAGGGAGGGGGGGGGGGGGGGGAATGGAGATTTAGAGCACTGTTGGTGGTGACAAGATCTAACATTTGCCAGAGGGTCCAGTCACACACCCCGGCATGGCGGATCCAGCAGCCGCCCTCACCCCGTCACCCCTCCACCCAGTCACCCCTCCACCCGTCACCCCTCCACCCCGTCACCCCTCCACCAGCGCTGTGCCCTGCAGCACCCGCCAGCAGCTCATGCTAGCTGGGCACAGCAGGGTCCGCAGCGGCCTGAATAGGCAGCAAGCGTTCCCCCGGCCGCTGCTGACACACAGCAAACTGAAACACAACACACAACACACACACAACACAAACACACACACACACACACACACACACACACACACCACACACACACCACACAACAAACACACACACACACACACACACACACACACACACGTCTGTTTCGGGCTACGGAACAAATAAAAGTCTTCTTATCTAAAAATATAACAACAATAAGGTTCTTCTCACAGTCTCAGAAGTGACGAGACAAATGAAAACTTTGAAAAAGATGGAGACACGCACGCACACACACACGCACGCACGCACGCACGCACGCACACACACACACACACGCGCACACACACGCACACACGCACACACACACAGCGAGACATCACTCAGTTTCTCTGCAAGGAGAATAGGGAAAAATCCACTTCACCAACAATGAAAATAATGGTCAGTTGCTGCCTGATGTTCGGGTATGAGCTCATATAAAACCACGATTTCTTTTTATACGTGTAAAAAAAAAAAAAAAAAGCTTTTAAAAGAGAAAATCTGGTCATTTTTCTACCATCTCTCTTAAAGTTAAAGAGCTGCAGTCCTTCCGAATATGCTGATTGTTATTTGTTTCAATACACACTTGACCGCCAAGGATTTAAACAGCACCCGGTATTATAGGAGAGCCAAAGGGGATTTTTATGGAAAAAATCAAGACACTATCTTTAAATTGTAAGCAGTATCCATGGCAGCAGTGTGAAATTCTACATCACACACACACACACACACACACACACACACACACACACACACACACACATCAGAACATGGAAGTGATTTAGGGGGCCCTTCATAACTCTCAGCCGTGTCCCGGACCTGTCCAGCACGTCGGCCCAGTCGCTGACATATTGATCTACTCCGCTGTCTCTATTTCGGTTTCAGAGCTGCAACACAATGATTTCTCTTTCTCTCTTTCGGTCTTTTTTTTTTTGGACAGAAGGTCAACCACACACGTAAAAAGCAGTAGCATGTTGGAGTTTTGGAAGCAGCTGCAAGAAAACAAAACCCTTGGTTTTAAATTAAAAAACAAATAGTAGAGCTGCAAAGATTATTAATAGTTGATAAATTGGTTTGAGACATTTTTTATGAAAATCGAAATTCCAGCTTTGTTAAATGTGAATATCTTCTAGTTTCTTCTCTCCTCTGGGACAATAATCCGAATATCTTTGAGTTGTGGACAAAACGAGACATCTGAGGACGTCATTTTGGGCTTTTTGGGAAACATTGATCCACATTTTTCACCATTTTCTGAAATTTTACAGACCAGACAACTCATCCAGTTATTTGAGCAAATGAATCGACAAAGAAAATAATCAGTAGTTTGGAACATTCTGTTCCAGGAATTGCAAAGATATCTTTAAATCTGTGCAATTAATTAGATAACATTTAAAAATGATGTTGTGTATATAGTCACATTATTCGGGGGAGGAGGGGAACATCTTTTAAATAGATGCATAGATGAATGTTGTCCCATTCAGACTGAGAATGAACAATAGTCGTGGAGCATGAAACTGATGAAAAAAACCTTGCAAATGAAATTATTTTCTCTTCCATAACTGCAAATGGCAGCTATTTCTCAGGCACTCGCGTCGTGAGCGACACTACAGATGTTCTCTGGGAGAAAGAAAAAAAAAACAAATAATAAAAAAAAAGAACAGAAACTCTCTCTCTCTCTCTCTCTCTCTCTCTCTCTCTCTCTCTCCATCCGTCTGTGCCTCCCGGTGTCATAAACCCATTTGTCAAAGCTCAATACAAATTAAAGGGGCCTGACAACACCTGTCGGCTAATAACATAACGGCTGCTGGCAGCGTGACACACACACACCACAACACACACACACACACACCAACAACACCACACACACACACACACCTAACATTATCTTCGCTGACGATTAATTGTGTGTGTTTCTCAATGTCTTGCAAAAAAGCTTGGGAATATGGAGGGAACCACACACACAACACACACACACACACCACACACACACACACACACACACACACACACACACACACACACACAACCACACACCACACACACACACAACACACACACACACACACACACACACACACACAAAACACAACACATCTAACAATTATCTTCCCTGACGAGAATTTGTCGTTTATTTTCTCAAGAATGGATTAGTAGTTTTTTTTCTCTCGATGTCTTGCAGAAAAGCCTGGGAATATCGACACACACACACGACACACCGCACACACACGCGCACACACACACACCCACGCACCACCAGCACACCACACGCACAGCACACACACACCTAACAATATCTTCCCTGATGGTTATTTCCTCGATGAATGGATTAGCACTTTGTTTTTATCGTTAAATCTTTCTATCAATTTTTCCCAAAAAGTCCCAAGATGACGTCTCAAAGGTTCCGTTTGTCCCGACTCAAAGACATTCAGCTCACTGTCCCAGAGGGGACTAGAAACTAGAAGATATCACATTTACCAAGCTGGAATCAGAGATGTTGTACTTTCTTTTCATAAAAAGATGACAACTCGAGCCGACGACTTGTGAATGACGATTCTTTCGCAGCCACAGGAACCAGGACACCTTAGACTGGCAGCGAGACGGTGGACGTCTGTCCAGGAGGGACGGACTCCTGTCCCGTGCGTCTCCCAGAAAAAATATTCTTCTCCGTTGCCCGCTGCGTCACGGACAATATTTACCCCATGCTGAGACACGTTTATTTATTCTACACCTTCCGGGGGAAACAAACCCCGTGATTTTTTTTTGAGAGAGTTGAAAATCCAGCAGGGCCGACACTCTGTTCATCTTCCTCTCTCTCCATCAGTCACAAGCTCGCTTTCTACAGGCTTCCTCGACTGTCCCAGCGCTCAATGTCACGCAAAAAGGCTCGGGAATATGGAGCACGCACACCACCACACCACACAGACAGACAGCAACACACACACCAAGACCACAATGTCTTGCAAAAAAGCCTGGGAATATGGAGCACGCGCACGCAACACACACGCACGCACGCACGACAGCAGACACACAAACACACAATGTCTTGCAAAAAAGCCTGGGAATATGGAGCACGCACAAGCACACACACACATACATACATACACACACACACAGAAACACACACACACACACACACAATCTCTCTCACATCACACACACACAACCTTTCTCACACACTGTCTTAAATTCCAGTCGTTTTTTGTTTTTATTACATGCGCAGTATTTACAAGTCAAGTAAATATTCTTAAATGTTTTCCACACATTAAGTGAGCGTGTTCAACCGAGTGAGACACCTGAGATGGGGTGGGGGGGTAAGGTGTGTGTGTGTGTGTGTGTGTGTGTGTGTGTGTGTGTGGGGGGGGGTCTAAATAAATCAAACTTCATGTCTCCGCCTGACAAATCCACGCTGTCAACTTACAGTGGCAACAAACCTGCCCCTCTGCTCCGTCACACACTTGCGCACATCCAACGCACACACACGCAATCTCTCTCACATCACACACACAAACTCTCACCACACACACACACACACACACACACACACAACACACACACACACACACACACACAACACCACACACACACACACACACAACACCACACACACACACACACACACACACACACACAGTATATGATCACACACAAGAACCACGGCAGAGCCGCAGTGACTAGCAATAGTCGACTAATCCAGGGGTCTTCAGCGTATTTAAGCAAGGGCCCCTTAAACTGAAAGAGAGCGGCCCCCCCCCCCTGCAGTGACGCTGAGGACCCCCCACGGCCCCCAGACCTCCTGTTGAACACCCTCGACTGATCGACCAGCCGATCCACACAAGTGACAACACAACACACTGATTCCAGCGGGGTAAAGTGAATGTCTTCTAGTGTCTTCTCTCCTCTGGGACAGGAAGCTGAAGTCTTTGAGATGGGACAAAACGAGACATTTGAGGACGTCTCTTGGGGCTTTTGGGGACTTAGTCGACTTTGACTACGCCGAGGGACACATGTCCCTGTCCAAATCGGGGACAATTGCACTCAGGAGGACAGTTCTCGTCATTACAACACGTCTTTAAGTTGCTTTCAAATCAACACTTCTAGCCGCAAATCAGTCGTTCTTCGCCCCCCCCCACCGCCCCCCCGTGAAACCGAGTCAAAACTCAGAGTTGCCTGGGATGATAGACTTTGGAAACAAATATTAACGAGGCTAATTGCTACGATTATCATAATGAGCATCATTAGGAGCGCGTGCAACAGAAGTCGATGTGAAACTCGTGGTGACGACAGGTGAGGAACACACACCGCCCCGAGCCGTTCTCTCTTCTACACACCACTCAAGCACATGCCAATCACTTTCTCCTTCCTCCTTTCTCTTTTTTACAAGAGGAACAGGAAATAGAAATAATCGGTGTGATTTGTGGGTATGTGGGGCGGGGGGGGGGGGGGGGGGTTGTTTGTCGTATCGAAATGTCAAAAGGAAGCTAATCTCGCAGGATTGTTCTCGGCGGTGGAATATCAATACGCCGTTTTCTAGTAGGTGTGATAAGATGCAAGTTCCCTCTTTTCAAACCTGTCACAGTAAGAGAGAGAGAGAGAAGAGAGGGCAGGGAGAAGGACGAGGGAGAGGAGAAGATGAGCGGAGGACGAGATAAGGAGGAGGAGGAGAGAGGAGGGGAGAGAAAGAGAGAGAGAGAGAGAAGAGAGAGGGAGAGAGAGAGGAGGGAGAGAGAGAGAGAAGAGAGAGGGAGAGAGGGAGGGAGAGAAAGAGAGAGAGAGAAGAGAGAGAGAGGGAGAGAGAGAGAGAGAAAGAGAGGGAGAGAGAGAGAGAGAGAGAGAGAGGGAGATTTGATCATGATTAGAGCGGTTTAGGGGGCTGATTATTGAGAGTGGCAGGCGTCCACAGGGTCAACTGAGGAGTGTTTTTAAAAAAGGAAAAAAAGAGAGGAAAGTTGCACAAGTGTGTGTGTGTGCGCGCGTGTGCCTCTGTGTGTGTGCGCGCGTGTGCCTGTGTGTGTGTGTGTGTGTGTGTGTGGTGTGGTGTGTGAGTATAATATAAATATATTATATATATGTGTGTGTGTGTGTGTGTGTGTGTGTGTGTCTCTGTGTGTATATATATGTGTTGTGTGTGGTGTTGCGTCTCTCTCTGCGTGCGTCTGTATGTGTGGGTCTCTTTGCGTGTGTGTGTGTGTCTCTTTGCGTGGGTGTGTGTGTGTGTGTGTGTCTCTTTGCGTGTGTGTGTTTGTGGTGTGGGTCTGTGTGCATGTGTGTGTCAAAATGCCTAAATAAAAAGAACTGAATCACTTCCTCCGCCTGTTATCAAGACTCTGCACAAGTTTCCAAGTGAACCGTCGGCTCACACACACACACACACACACACACACACACACACACACAACACACACCCACACACACACACACACACACACACACACACACACCACACACACACAAACC
>NW_022605582.1:234675-261128 GCF_008692095.1 Etheostoma spectabile | reverse complement strand
TGTCACGCAGCCGCTCCGGTGTCATAACCCATTTGTCAATCGCTCAATACAAATTAAAGGAGCCTGACAACTACCTGTACGGCTAATAACATAACGGCTGCTGGCAGCGTGACAACACACACACACACCACACAACACACACACACCACACACACAACACACACACCACCTAACAATACTTCGCTGACGATTAATTTGTCGGTGTTTCTCAATGTCTTGCAAAAAAGCTTGGGAATATGGAGGAACACACACACACACACACACACACACACACACACACCACACACACACACAACACACACACACACACACACACCCACACACACACACACACACACACACACCACACACCCACACACAACACACACACACACACAACACACACACCCAAAACACACACACTCTAACAATTATCTTCCCTGCGATGATTGTCGTTTATTTTCTCAATGAATGGATTAGTAGTTTTTTTTTTTTTCTCTCGATGTCTTGCAGAAAAGCCTGGGAATATCGAACACACACACACGCACACACACGCACACACACGCGCACACACACACACCCACGCACACCCACGCACACACACGCACACACACCTAACAATTATCTTCCCTGATGGTTATTTCCTCGATGAATGGATTAGCACTTTGTTTTTATCGTTAAAAATCTTTCTATCAATGTTTTCCCAAAAAGTCCCAAGATGACGTCCTCAAAGGTCTCGTTTTGTCCCCGACTCAAAGACATTCAGCTCACTGTCCCAGAGGGGACTAGAAACTAGAAGATATTCACATTTACCAAGCTGGAATCAGAGATGTTGTACTTTCTTTTCATAAAAAGATGACAACTCGAGCCGACGACTTGTGAATGAACGATTTCTCTTCGCAGCCACAGGTGAACCAGGACACCTTCAGACTGGCAGCGAGACGGTGGACGTCTGTCCAGGAGGGACGGACTCCTCGTCCCGTGCGTCTCCCAGACAAACTATTCTGCTTCTCCGTTGCCCGCTGCGTCCAAGGACAATATTTACCCCATGCTGAGACACGTTTTATTTTATTCTAACACCCTTCCCGGGGGAAACAACCCCGGATTTTTGAGGAGTTGAAAATCCAGCAGGGCCCGACACCTCTGTTCATCTTCCTCTCTCTCTTCATCAGTCACAAGCTCGCTTCTCTAACAGGCTTCCTCCGACTGTCACCAGCGCTCAATGTCACGCAAAAAGGCCTGGGAATATGGAGCACGCAAACGCACACACAACACACACGACAAGCACAACCACACACACAAGCACCAATGTCTTGCAAAAAGCCTGGAATATGGCACGCGCACGCACACACACACGCACGCACACGCAAGACACACAAAACACACAATGTCTTGCAAAAAAGCCTGGGAATATGGAGCCCGCACAAGGCACACACACACATACAACATACAACACACACACAGAAACACACACACACACACACAATCTCTCTCACATCACACACACACAAACCTTCTCACACACTGTCTTAAATTCCAGTCGTTTTTGTTTTTTTATTACATGCGCGTATTTACAGTCAAGAAATATTCTTAAATGTTTTCCACACATTAAGTGAGCGTGTTCAACCGAGTGAGACACCTGAGATGGGGTGGGGGGGGTAAGGTGTGTGTGTGTGGTGTGTGTTGGTGTGGTGTGTGTGGTGGGGGGGGTCAAATAAATCAAACTTCATGTCTCCGCCTGACAAATCCACGCTGTCAACTTACGTGGCAACAAACTGCCCCTCTGCTCCGTCACACACTGCGCAACCAAGCGCACCACACACGCAATCTCTCTCACATCACACACACACAACCTCTCACACACACACACACACACACACACACACACACACACACACACACACACACAACACACACACACACACACACCACACACACACACACACACACACACAACACACCACAGTATATGATCACACCACAGAACCACGGCAGAGCCGCAGGGACTAGCATAGTCGACTAATCAGGGGTCTTCAGCGTATTTAAGCCAAGGGCCCTTAACTGAAGAGAGACGGCCCCCCCCCTAGTGACGCTGAGGACCCCCACGGCCCCCAGACCTCCTGTTGAACATCCCTCGACTGATCGACCAGCCGATCCAACAAGTGACACACAACACACTGATTCCAGCGTGTTAAATGTGAATGTCTTCTAGTGTCTTCTCTCCTCTGGGACAGGAAGCTGAATGTCTTTGAGATGGGGACAAAACGAGACATTTGAGGACGTCCTCTTGGGGCTTTTTGGGGACTTTAGTCGACTTTGACTACGCCGAGGGACACATGTCCCCTGTCCACATCGGGGACAATTGCACTCAGGAGGACAGTTCTCCGTCATTACAATCACGTCTTTAAGTTGCTTTCAAATCAACACTTCTAGCCGCAAATCAGCTGTTCTTCGCCCCCCCCCAGCCCCCCCCCGTGAACCCGAGTCAAACTTCCAGAGTTGCCTGAGGATGAATTATGACTTTTGGAAAAACAATATTACCGAGGCTAATTGCTACGATTATCATAATGAGCATCATTAGGAGCGCGTGCAACAGAAGTCGATGTGAAATCGTGGTGACGACAGGTGAGGAACACACACCGCCCCGAGCCGTTTCTCTTCTACAACACCACTCAAGCACATGCCAATCACTTTCTCCTTCCTCCTTTCTCTTTTTTACAAGAGGAACGAAATAGAAATAATCGGTGTGATTTGGGGTATGTGGGGCGGGGGGAGGGGGGGGGGTGTTGTCGTATCGAAATGTCAAAGGAAGCTAATCTCGCAGGATGTTCTCGGCGGTGAATATCAATACGCGGTTTTCAGTAGGTGTGATAAGATGCAGTTCCCTCTTATCAAACCTGTCACAGTAAGAGAGAGAGAGAGAGAGAGAGGGAGGGACGAGGAGAGAGGAGGGAGGAGCAAGAGTAGAGGGAGCAGAGAGAGAGAGAGAGAGAAGAATGCGGGAGAGATAAGGAGAGATAGGAGAGAAAGGGAGTGGAAGAAGAGAGAGAGAGAGAGAGAAGAGAGAGAGAGAGAGAGAGAAGAGAGAGAGAGGGTAGAAGCGGGACGGGGGGAGGAAAGGTGAGGGAGGGGGAGGAGGCGAGAGGGGGGAGGGAGGAAACGGAAGAGGAGGAGAAGAGAGAAAGGAGGAGGGAAGAGGAGAAGAGAGAGAGAGAAAGAGAGAGAGAGGGAGAGAGAGGAGAGAGAGAGAGAAAGAGAGAGAGAGAGGAGAGAGGGAGAGAGAGAGGAGAGAGAGGGAGATTGATCATGATTAGAGCGGTTAGGGGGGATATTGAGGTGGCAGGCGTAACAGGGTCAACTGAGGAGTGTTTTTAAAAAAGGAAAAAAAAGAGAGGAAAGTTGCACAAGTGTGTGTGTGTGCGCGCGTGTGCCTCTTGTGTGTGTGCGCGCGTGTGCCTGTGTGTGGTGGTGTGTGGGTGTGTGGTGTGTGTGTTGTATATAATATATATATTATATATATATGTTGTGTGTGTGGTGTGTGGTGTGTGTGTCTCTGTGTGTATATATATGTGTATGTGTGGTGGTGTATGTCTCTCTCTGCGTGCGTCTGTATGTGTGTGTCTCTTTGGTGTGTGGTGTGTCTCTTTGGTGTGTGTGTGTGTGTGTGTGTGTCTCTTTGCGTGTGTGTGTGTGTGTGTGTCTGTGTGCATGTGTGTGCAAAATGCCTAAATAAAAAGAACTGAATCCATTCCTCGCCTGTTATCAAGACTTGCACCAAGTTTCCAAGTGAACGTCGGCTTCACACAAACCCACACACACACACAACACAACACACACACCACCACACACCCACACACCACACCACACACACACACACCCACACACACACACACACACACAAACAAACACACACACACACACACACAACACACCACACCACACACACACACCACACACAACACACGGAAGAGGAGAAGAAAGAAATGAAAGAAGGGGAAATATGTTAACCGACGCCGTACAAGGACCGTTTCAGGGGACAACTGGGCTGCAGTAGGGCGTGGTCGCGGTATTTTGGTAAAAAAATGAGGGTATTAATTGGACATTTGTCCCTTTATTTGAAGAGGATAGACAGGAAGGTGGGGGATGTCACGCAGCAAAGGGCCACCGGTGGGATTTGAACCCGAACGCTGTAAAGGACTCAGCCTACAGGTGGGAGCTGAGGGTCGCCCTTTAAAAGTGGTTCTTTTCCCAGAATCAACTTTTTTTTTTTAAAAGACTGTCTTTGAGTTGGGGACAAAATGAGACATCTGAAGACGTCATGTGTTGGGACTTTTTGGAAACATGATCCACATTTTCACAATTTTCGGACATTTTAGAGTCCAGAGAACTCATCATTATCCTGAAAATGCTAAAGAAGCTAATAAAGAAGCTAATAAAGAAGCTAACAAGAAGCTAATAAAGAAGCAATCGTTAGCTGCGCGCCTACATCCGTCCACACTGACCCTTGACGTAGCAGCTTTTTAACGTCCACTAGCATCGACTCTTCTGACCACCAGTCCCACACCCCCCCCCCCCCCACCCCCACCCCCCCCCCACCACCCTTCAACTCTCACACAGGTAAGGTAAAAAAACAACCAAGACGCCTCACTTAGGAGTCCTGGGACAAACCTGAACTCTCAACAGAAGCAGCAGATTATTTCTCATATTCAGATTCAGACCTCTACTGCAGTAAAATACATACCACCCTGTACTCTCTCTAAGTCCTGCAATGACAAAGTACTGCAGTAAAAAGTAAAGTAACTAAAGTAAGTAGTGTAACTGGACTAGTAAGGTGGTGGTAGTGAAAAGTAAAAAAAAAAAAAAAGACTGAAAAAGGGACGTAAATGTCAATTTTTTCTCGTTTTTGACCCTTCCCATAAAAAATTGAAAATTAACGCTTTTTTCCCACTTTTTATTGATGTTTTTTTTTTTTTACTTTTCCTTTGCATTGATAATGTTACTGCAGTAAAAAGTAAGGGCAACATGAGGGCAACATGAGGGCAACATGAGGACAACATGAGGACAACATGAGGGCAACATGAGGGCAACATGAGGACAACATGAGGACAACATGAGGGCAAGACTGAGGGCAACATGAGGACAACATGAGGACAACATGAGGGCAACATGAGGGCAAATGAGGGCAAATGAGGACACATGAGGACAACATGGGGACAAAATGAGGGAAGGGGACAACATGGGGACAACATGAGGGCAACATGAGGGCAACATGAGGGCAACATGAGGACAACATGAGGACAACATGAGGACGACATGAGGATGACATGAGGGCAACATGAGGGCAACATGAGGACAACATGAAGACAACATGAAGACAACATGAGGACAACATGAGGGCAACATGAGGGCAACATGAGGACAACATGAGGACAACATGAGGACAACATGGGGACAAAATGAGGACAACATGAGGACAAACTGAGGAACATGAGGGTAAGTACGTACTGGAGGAGATGCAGTTACAATCCGCCGCTGATTATAACACATTTAATTTAAATTTCATGAGGTCTTCAAAATACAAAAATGGTGAATTTTAACAATCTGACAGAACGCTTTGCTTAAAAGTGGAAATAATCGCTGCATAACTCAAAAAACAATCCCTGAGAGCTGAAGAAGACACGAGAGGACAGGTAGAAAAGCATCTCACCTGCAAGAAGAAAATCATAACTCAAATCTACCATGTAGAAAAACTAATTCCTGTGTGTGATTTCAGAGTTATATTTACCAAATAATAATAACCAAAATATCTTCCCTGTTAGTCAATCTTGTGTGGTTTTTAACACCCAATGTCCCCATTTTAAAACTGTTATTACTACTTTTTATTGTTTGTTTTATTTATGGATAATTCCCATTTATATTGGTTGTGTAAAGGAAAAAGGACATAATCATCTTTCACTGCATGGTGTAACGAAGTTCTTTACTGTCTTAAGTCTTTAATTGTTCTGATAAATAACATGTTATCTAACTATTGTACAGTGTCAAAAACTATAATCTCCCCAGTCACAGGAATTACATTAATGCATTTCATGCTAATGACAATGATCTTTTAAGGCCTTTTCTTGACGAGTTACATTTAGTAATATAATGCACTAAGATTTATATTTTAGTGATGTCAGTGCATTATCTGCCCAAAAGACGGCTTGTACACCGGGAGGGATATTTTTACAGCGGGATCCCGGCTCTGCTGGAACCCACTGCGGGCCTAGACTATCTTCAATTATTATGCTATTTTGCTCCCTTCTGTGTGCCTAAGCATCAGATTCAATCTCAAAATCTCCTCCCCCCCCCCCCCAACAAATACACCCTCACCCTTTCTTTCTTCTTTTTTTTCATCTTGCGTGAAGCACTCAAATGAGAAACTGTCAGGAGCGTGATTTGTGCTAACTAGCTATCGACCGCTCCGAGAGCTGCATGCTCGTGTCCATGCAGGGAGGGCTGAGAGGGGGGGGGGGGGGGGAGGAGACAGAAAGGAGATAGAGGAGGGGGGAGAGAGTAGGAGACAGACAGTAGAGAGAAATGAAGGGTAGGGGATAATAAGATGGCCAGGAGGACAGATGAGAGGTAGAAAGGAGAGGGTAGGAGAAAGGAAGAGACAAAAAAAGAGAGAGACGGAAAGGGATAGGAGACAGTAGAGAAAAGGGAAGATAGGGGACTGGAGAAGGAGACCGAAAAGAGAGAGAAAGGAGATGGGAGAGAGAAGGAGAACTAGGGGACGGAAAGAAGAGGAGCAGAGAGGAAAGGAGAGAAGGAAGAGAGAGGAGAGGAGAGGGAGGGAGGAGGAAGAGAGAGAGAGAGCCGAGGCCGAGAGGAGGGGAAGGGAAGCGGAGGGGAAGAGGAAGAGGGAGAGAGAGAGAGGAGGGGCGGGACGAGATAAGAGGGGGGGGGGAGAAGGGAGAAGAGAGAGGAGGAGAGGAAGGAAGGAGAGGACCAGGGAGGACATTAATTAGAGAGAAAGGAGAGGAGGAGAAGGAGATAGGAGATAGGGAGACCTGTAATAGGATGGGGGAGAAAGGAGAGGGAGAGAGAAGAGAAGGAGACAGGAGACGGGAAAAAAAGAGAAGAGAGGAAAGGATGAGAAGAGAAGGGAGAGACAGGAGGAAGGAAGACAGGGAGACATTAATAGAGAGAAAGGAGAGAAGAGGGGGAGAGGGAGGACAGGAGACGAAAGAGAGAGAGAAAGGAAGGAGAAGAGAAGGAACAGAGAGAAGTAATAGGAGGAGAGAAAGGACGAGAAGAGAGAGGAGACAGGAGCAGACTAATGAGAGAAAGGAGAGAAGAGGAGAAGGAGACAGGAGACATGATACGAGAGAGAAAGGAGGAGAAGAGTAGAAGGAGACCAGGAAGGGAGCGACGGAAAGAGAGAGAGGAACGGAGAGAAGAGGAGAGGACAGGGCGACCAGGAGACATTATAGAGAGAAAGGAGAAGGAGAGAGAAGGAGAGGAGAGACAAGGAGAAAGAGGGGAGAGGAGGAGAGAGAGGGAAGAGGAGAGGACAAAAAGAGAGGGAAGGGGAGGGAGAGAAAGGAGGAGAGAAACCAAGAAAAACGAGGGAGAGAAAAGAGAGGGAGAGAGGAAGAGGAGAGGGGAGAGGAAGCGAGAGGAGAGGAAAGCAGAGCCGAGAGAGACAAAAAAGAAAGAAAACAGAGGAGAGAAAAGGGGATGAAAAAGAGGAGAGAGAGAAAAGGAGAGCTGGGGAGGGAGAGACAGAAAGGAGGAGGAAAGAAGGAAGAAAAAAGAGGAGGGGAGAGGGAAGAGAAGGAGGGAAAGGAGCGAGGAGGAGGAAAGGAGAGTGGAAGAAGAGGGGGGGAGAGAGCAAAAGAGAGGAAGAAAAAAAAGAGAGAAGAAGAGAGAGAGAGAGAGAGGAGGGGAAAAAAGGAGAGAGGAGGAGGAAAAAGAGTAATGGAGTAAAAGAGGAGAGGAGGAAAGGAGCGAAGAGAGAGAAGGGGGGACGACGAGGAGGACGAGAAGAGAGAAGGGGAAGGGACAGGAGGAAGGCGGAAGGAAAGAGAGAGAGAAAAGGAGAAGAAAGGGAAAGAGAGAGAGAGAAGGAGACAGGAGGACCTTAATTAGAGGAGGAAAGGAGGAGAGGAAGAGAGGGAGAAAGGAGGAGAAGAGAGAAGGGAGGACAGGAGAGGAGACGGGAAAGAGAGGAAAGGGGAGATTTGAGAGAAGGGGAGCAGAGAGAAGGAGAAGGAGACCATTAATAGGGAGAAATAGAAGATAAGGATTGAAGAGAGAGGAGAAAGGAGACTTAATAGAGAGAAAAGGAGTGCAAGGTGAGAAGGAGACAGGAGACGGAAAAAGAAAAAGCGAGAGAAAGTAAAGAGCGAGAGAAAGGAGAGAGAAGAGAGGAGAAGGAGACAGCGACAGAAGAGGAGGAGAGAATAGGAGGAGGGAAGAGGGAGGAGGGAGGGGAGAAGGAAGGCAGGAGAATTACTAATAGAGATTGAAAGGAGGAGAGAGAAGAGAGAAGGAGGACAGCAGACAGAAAGAGAGAGAGAAAGGAGGGAGAGAGAGAGAAGAGAGAAGGGAGACGGGGAGAGGGGAGACGGAAAGAAAGAGAGGACGCGTACGAGGGAGGGACGGAGGGAAAGAAAGGGGAGAAAGGAAGAGAGAAGGGGAGGAGACAGGAGGAGAGAGAGAGGGAGGAGGGGAGGGGAGAAAGAGAGGGGAGAAGAGGGGAGAGGGGGGAGGGAGCGCGATGAGAAGGAGACAGGCGACATGAGTAATAGAGAGAAAGGAGAGAAAGAGGGAAGGAGAAGGAGAGACGGAAAGAGAGAGAAAGGAGCGAGAAGAGAGAGAAGAGACACAGCAAGACAGAAAGGACGAGAGAGAGAAGGAAAAGGAGAGAAGGAGAGAAGGAGACAGGGGACGGAAGAGAGAGGGGAGAAAGGAGAGAAGAGGAGACAAGAGTAAGGAGACAGGAGACATTAATAGAGAGAAAAGGAGGAGAAGAGAGAGAGAAGGAGAGAGCCGAAGGCGGACAGGAGACGGAAAGATGAGGGAGAAAGGACGAGAAGGGAGAAGGAGACAGGAGCATTATAGAGAGAAAGGAGAGGAGAGAAGAGCGAAGGAGACAGCAGACGAAAGAGAGAGAGAAGGGAGAGGAGGGGAGAGGAAGGAGGACAGGGAGAAAGAAAGAGAGAGGAGAAGGAGACAGCGAGGACAGAGGATAGGGGAGCGGAATGAAGGCAGAAAGGAGACTATTCTGCTTTTAAAGACTGGTGAATTGTAATTCCTTGTAATATTTTTTCATTTTAATAGACGTGAGCTGTCCCCCGGCCCGGAGAGACGGAGCACAGCGAGAGCAACACAGGCCGACGGGAAAATGGGGAACACTAATACTCAACACCATCAAAAGTGATGATTGTTAGTATCATCTCCTGGCCAGCGGGAGGATTCTCTCGCTTCCGTACACATACACGCTCGGGGGTTCAGTTTGCAGTTTTTTTTTTGTATTTAAATGTCATGGGATTAATATAAAAACAATAGGTTTTTTTTTTTTAAATCTATAAATGGGGGAAAGGAAACTATGGAACCCAAAAAGGCCAAAATGTTCAGTTTTGTTGTCACATTTTGTCTTAGCTGAGAGGACTTAATCAGGAGGGATTTGGATCGTTAAAAGTAGCAGGCTTGGTTTTCTTCTGTAGATTATAATATAAATAATAATAATACTAATAATAAATTAAAAAATCAGGGTGGTGTTAGCGTGCTGCTGAATAGAGGTATATGTGAAGTTCCGTACTATGTGGAGGTGCTGGGACAGTGTTAACCCGACACGCTGTTCTCAGTCTCATATAAACAATGCGCAGGGACTCAGGCTCGGCGGTGCGCACCACACCCCCCCCTGCCCACCAAACCACACCCCCCTCATCCCCCCCCCCTCTCGGCAACCGAACTGATCAGAACAAAGAGGCCGAACCATTACAAGCTATCCTCTATTTTACCATCCATCCATTATTCTATAGACCACCAACACACAAACACCCACAACACACCACACCCACCCACCACACACACCACCACACACCACACAACACACAACACACCACAAAACACACACACACCCACACACACACCACAACCACACACAAACACACACAACACACCCACACACACACACCACAACACGGACTTCCAGCGTCCATTCATTGAAATAACTAATGTTTACAAATAAAGACAAAGGAGATATATAAAAGAAATGAAACAATTAAATGAAAGCAACAGTCCTCACCCCCATGTCATGAATTCTGCAATTATACAATAATGCACACAAGGTCGTTTGATACTCAGTTTTAAAATCATATTTTTTTATCCAACATTATAGAAAAACAGCAATATTAGAAAATAATTTACCTTCAGAATCATATTGTAATATGGTTATCGGGGAAGGATTAGTAGAGAGGAAGAATTAGGAAGAACCAACGGGTCCGCAGCAACCGTGACAGTTAAATGATTTATCTGCATTTTGATTAGCTATAAAACCATAAAAAAAAATGAAAGAACTCGTTGGATCCCATAAAGGTCACAATGAAAGAAACTGGCCCTCTGTTGCCTTTGGGCCACAACATTTACATTCTAGAAACTTGGTTTGTACAAACTCCTAAATATAAAAAAAAAAAAAAAAAAATATTGAACACTCATAATACTAAGAATATTAATCCAGATAATGAAATCATTTCAAACAGTGCCACCAACAAGAGGCAATACAAGGCATTTTAAAATAATTGCCAAAATAGTCAAACACACAGTTGGAAAAATAGTGCTATTAGAAGATTTTAAATTAAATTTAAACGTGAAATGGCTGTATTTATGCACCGTGATCATGTAATCCTCAAATTCCTGTCGTGCCAATGATAAAAAAAAAAAAAAAAAAAAAAAAAAAAAAAAAAAATCAATCCGCCGCTATTATCCCAGGGTGAAAATGACAAAACAAAACTAGCGAGGGAAACCCCGCTGTGCACGCATATCCTCAAAAAAGCCATTATCTCTCGATGTAGCGCTCGCACTGAAAAACGAGATAAAGAACCCGGGAAATGTTGACTTGCCGGGGGCTGTCTTTAAGAGAGCCTCCACAACGAAGAGTATGGAACACATGAGGTTTGCTTGTGTTCAGTCAGATCTAGCCTGATTTCGTTTTGTTCTCTTTTTTTTTTCTTTACATTGTCAATGTGACCCATTTTTTAGCATTATCAATCTGATTTTTTTTTTTTTCTTTAAATACTTGAATGGGGGCCACCGTTAGCGATCTTTCACCTAAAGACGGACGCTCTAAAAATTCAAAGGCCCCGTAGTAGAACAGGAGGACGGCCGCCGTCGGAACGCACAATGTGGAACAAAAGTCCATTATAAGCGTTACAAAAAAGATTCTACTATTATGAATGGCTGTACACTGCACTTCAGACCAAAAAGCATTTTACGACTTTATTGAGGACAATTGTGATGAGGAGTCGATTGAGGAAGGGAGACAGAAACAGTGGAATTAAAAAGGGTTATTTTTTACCTTCTTGCGTTGTTTTGGATCTTATTTTTTATCCCATGGTCACATTGGCGTGTAATCCTCCGACCCGTTCCTTCATGCCTTGTCACCGGGCAGTACCAGGTGGAGTGATTGCTCTGGACATGAGGGTGTCAAGGACAATAGTGCCATTGAGCCCTTCCCAGTATCCGGGCTGAAGCTCGCAACCATTGTCTCGTCTGTGACGGACAGGAGCCGTTCATTTTTGCATTTTTCATGGGACAGGGGCTGAGGCATGGAGATGCTGCTCTGCTGGCGCTGTAGGCTGGATCTGGGCATGCAGGATCTCCAGAGGGTGGATTTCATCCGGACAGAGGGCTGGATGGTGTGCGTACCGCTCCACCCCGGGAGTGCACGGTGGCTCACCCGCCGGAACCAAACAGCCAGCGACTGAGTCCGTAGCTGTCGGCGTCGAGTTAGTGTGATTGGTTAATGCCCATGCCTAGGGGGTTCTGTCAACTTATCAACCGTGCTCGCTCCTTTGCATTTTGGGCGAGCGGTGACCATAGGGCATGACGATAGGGCTTGTTGGCCACGGGCACCCGCAGCGTCCGAGGTGGAGGAGACTGTCCTCGTTGCCTAAGGGTGCTGATACGTCGTCAGGGAACAAATCCACTCGAGGAGCGAGCTGCTGTCAGGATTGGCCGAACTTTGATGCCACTGTCCAAGAAAGACTAAGGGTCGCCTGTCCCCAAACATTAGGTGCATCCTTTCCCCCAAGGGAAAAACAAAACATGGGGGGGGGTGGGGGGAGGGGGGGCGGTGACGGGAGGTGTTTCTCATGGGGGCGTGACCCACAACCCTTCCCCAAAGCCACGATGTAGGGGGGCCTGCTGGCCTGGACTTACACCAGGGTTCCCATGTCAGGGGAAAAAAAATTCCAGGTACAGTGTCCGATGTATCTTTTATCATCCCTCTCCCTCTCCCGTCCTGTGTTGCCTTCCCCTCACCTGAAAGGGGTAGCCGTCATGTTGTAGTTGGGGAGAGGGCACTGATTCCCTGCAACGGGCTGGCTTTTTTTGACTCTCGGAGGATTCTGAGTTGCTATTCCGGTGACAGGCATCGGGCTGTCTGGGAAGCGCTGCTTGAAGAATATTCACTACAGCACGGCCAGTCCCATTCGACGTGCTGCGATTATGTCCTGCCCGTCTGACCAGTTTCGTTTGCTCTTGGTTCTTCCGTTGAATGTTACGTTAAGATTGGGGGGCCCCTAGGGCTAGCGATAATGTTCTGGCAGCCGTGGAAGAGCCGCCAGGCAGCTCTGGCCGTGAAACACTGTCTTTCGGATGGTGTGCTGAATGTGTTCACGAGGGGGACAGAGCCCCCAGCTTACTAACCGACGACGATGGCTGGAGGAACCCGACTGAGGAGGGTTAAGCTCCCCGGTGAGGTGTTCACCACTGGGGAAGCACTGTGGCCGCCCCTGACGGTACTCCCTCCATAGGGGAAAGTTGGATGTGTACAAGGGGAGGTGACGGGGAAGGTCGCCGGTCGCCTCTCCGCCGGTGCATTCGGATGCCCCGTCCCCGCTCAGGGAGATGCATTTGAGAGAATGTTGCCCCCGTTGAATTGTGGAGTGAATGCCCGGGGAGGGAGCAGAGCTGCACAGTGAGCAGTATCATGGTATATCATTGGGCTCCGAATGCCCATGAAGGGGACTAAACATCATCCCGGCACAGTTCGATGCAGCCCATGTCGCTAGGCCCAACTCATTACCCGCTCCACCCCATACGCCGTGAAATCATCTCCCCGGTGGGGGGACCCCTGGAACAGGGAGTTTCCGAGCTACATTAGGATTGAGTCCTCAATGCTTCATCCTGCGGCAGTCTCCTGTCCAAGTGGGGTTGAGGCAGATCCCCACGGGGCCACCGGATCCATTGGGCAGGGGGCACGTCGCCACGTCGGGACACAGCTGCTGCAGAAATGGGCTTGACTGCATCCTCGGTGCTGGTTGCGAGAGGCCATTGTCCGGATTCACATGGTTGCGTTCTGGCCGCTGCTGCAGGATGACTGCTCAGGCCCGGGTTGTGCTGCAGCGACATGGGGGGAAACTTCATCCAGGTGGGGTGAACTCTCCAGACAGGACGGGGTAGCGGTAGAGTGGAGAGAGTGTTTTCATCCCACACCCAGGAACACCAGCTTCACCGCCATGGTGCATGGGAAAGGTTCAAACCTCGGCCTTTAGCCATGTTCATTAGGGGAAGAGTCAAGTGGTGCAAGACCTGGTAGGGGAGCTGGCTGGAGGGGGGAGGAGGGGTTGTTGATATTATAACATGGGGTACCCTAGGGGTGCAGACCCCTATTTTCCAGTCTCGTGAATGGGTATTAAACTGGTGTGTGGCCAGGCATCAGGACCCATTACGCTCAGAATGTTGGGGTTATGGAGCATGGTCAGCCTGAGGGGGTCGTGGGAGGCCAGGGGGGCATGAATTATCGCTATGGCTATCACCTGCAAGACGTTGTGTTGCTGCTGCTGGCATGAGAGAAGTTTACGTTGACCCACGGCTCCATTCCCATGGGCACCTCCGGCCGTTTCCAAAACGCTCAAAAAAAAAACTCAATGATGAGGCTGTGGGGATGCGGAAGGAGGTGGTGGCCTTGGAGATGCCGGCATACGGTTGTCCGTGGCATGCCGGGGTTCCCTGGGAATTACCACGGGAACCGGCCCTCCCCGTCACAAAAGGGGGCGCAATGGAAGATTCTGTATGACGGGGGGAAAATAATGTACATCAAATGTCCAGATTGGAGCCTCACTTGGGAAGTTTACTTAATCCGTGACAGCACCCTGGTTGGGCATGCGCAGATTCTCAAGCCGGAGAATCTAGGCAGGAGGATGAGGGGGAAGGCGAAGGCAGGGAGGATGTGCTGCTCTGTGGGCGAACTGGCCATGGGGAGACAGGGAGCGGGGACTGCGTGGCGCCACTGGTGGCCCGTGATGTGAAAGTCAGGTACTGTTACCGGCCGCTGTGCTGCTGCCTGCTGCTGTGCGCTGCTGGGAAAGCCGTCCCTGGCCTGCCCCTCAGCGAGAGGCTAAATACGCTCAAAGCCCGCTGTGTCCCCATGCCATTGTTGTTGTAGCATTAGCCTGCCACCATGCAGGCAGGATGAGCCCGGCTCCGGGCCTCCAAAACTTACACTGAAATGAGGGTGGGCTTGGTGGGGGTGGGGTGATGGCCGTGAGGATGTCCTTGATGAGGGTTGTTGGTTGTCTAAAAACCATTGCATGGGTACTTGCCTTGCAGATGCTGATGGAGCCGCTGCCGGCCCCGTGCATTGTTGTTCGAGTGGCCCCCGCGGGTGGAAGCCCCCGTACTGCTTCAGTTCATGTTCAGCATTGGCCCGAGAATGTCGCTCGTTCAGCGGGCCATGCGGGCTCCACGGCCCCCGGCGGGCCTACGCGTGTGAAAAACGGGCCTTTATAATGCGAGCCCATGTTTAGCCTCGGTTGGTTTATGTTTTCTCATGACTGGCAAGGGTTTCTGCTATTATCCTGAGAACCAAACTGCTCCCCCCCCCAAACATACAATCCCTGCCAAAATCAATCCCACCATGACGGCGTTTGCCAGACCATCGGTCTGTTTATTTCCGTCTGTCCCCAAAAGGAAAACAAAAAGGAAGATAGGCTATACAAGAACTAAGTCAAATTGTTGTTATCAGCGTACATAATTCTTGAATGTTAAAACTCACCAAAAAGTTACTCATTGCTTATCACTTTTTTTTTTTTTTTTACTTCTCTAAGGCGACGAGAGGAGAGAAGCTATGAGGACACGACTGAGTCCAATCGTCACGTAAACTGTGTCCTGTTCCCGGTATTATATTCGTGCACTTAACTGCTCTTGTATTTGTCTTCGACTAAGGCAAACAAATACAAACATGGTATTACTTGCTGCACGGAAGACTCTACCCAGTAAGTTCCAAAGTTTTTCTGTGCGCATTTCCTTCAAAGGCCACAAAATCATGTCGCCCAAAAAAAAAACTAAAAATCCCAAAAGGAGGCGCAGAATTGGAGGGTCAAAAAAGAACAATTTTTGTTAACTAATGTCATTATCAGTCCAATGTCACTGTTACCACAGCGACTTTTTTTTTTTGATAAGTCCCACTACTTGAAACAGAAAAGAAAAAAAGTCCAATTGGAGCCGTTTGGTTCAAAACTGTCTTTGTAGATTGGAGTAGAGAAAAATTATCTTTTAATTAAATGCTGCCACCACTGATGTCCCTTCAAATCTCGTGTGGCAGCACGTAGCCCAAAGTCAGTGGGTAGTCCACAAACGACGGGGCTCCAACCCTGCAGGCACCGGGAACGGAGCGTCCGTTTGCGCGCGGGTGCACGTACCACTCGCATACCCGCAATGACCAGACCCCCGTAGCGGTTGACGCATCCTCCACCGCTCGCGTTCAGGGTCTGCATGTGAAAGCGCCTTGTTTTCTTTAATCCTTCAATGCGTTTCGCTCTCCAAAAAGTGTTGCGGGTGCCCTCCGTGCACCGCGCCGTGCCGTGCCGTGCCGGCCTGGTGTGGTCTGAGTGCAAACTTGGGAGCGAATTAACGAGACACATACACCGCTCTGCCCCCTTCTCGGCGCGTGTGAGATAAACGCGTCCGGAGGAGCCGCAAACAAGTTTTGATTTTCTGCAGCCGCTTCCATCCGAGCTCTCACCAATCAGGACGGACCTGAGAAAGCTTCGGGGGCGGGACTACGCTTTTAAGGTGTCCGTGAGAGTACTGGTGAAAAGCAGGGTTTAGAAGTGACTTTCGACTTAAAAATTAGTGTTTTCACACTTTAAACCCAATTTACAGTTAGATAGACCGACAGACAAGACAGCACAGACGACAGACGAACAGACAGACAGACAGAGACAGCACGATAGATAATAGGATAAGATAGTTCAGCAGTGGCCAAAAGTGAATGAAAATAAAAAAAAGGACTAATAGCTAAAAGAAAAATCTGATAAAAAATCAATAAAATAGACATGTTTTTTAGTAGACTAACTGGTTTTCTATTTTTTCCCAAAGGAATCGTGATCTGTTTATGGAATAAAAAACGAGCTTATACGTGAAATTTCAGCTATCTCTTTTTGGTTGCTTGAGCTTCTTCGCAATAAACAACACTTTTCGTATTAGCCCTGTGCACATGCTGTTTTGTACTTTGGCTTCCCTGCACATACTAGCAACGCTGCACCATAACCTTCAGTACCCTTTTCCTTTCCTCTCTTATTGTTTAAAAACACGTCATATCTGCTATTTGATTGTATAATTTCCTTTCCTTGAATGGCACCATCCACCAAGGCAATAAACCATTTTCTGATTCTGCAATTCCTGCTATAAACCGGTGTGCACGGCGAACACAATTTGAGTTGATGAGCTTTAGAACATGCAAATGCAAATCCCATTTCTACACTCAATCATGGGTTTTTCTTAACCTTTTTGCCTTCGGGTCGAACACTCCCAACCTGCGTTTCACACAGCAGGAAGAACTCCCAGAATAACGGTCATTTTGTCCCAGTAAAGTGTGACTTTTTCTTTTTGACCCGCTTAAGCGCACACATGATGCATGTAACACGGTTCTCAGTGTGAAAAAACTATCAAATTGTTATCAAAAAGGCCAAAACGGCTCGGGGACTTGGCATCATAGTATGTCACCTAGTGCCCTACATATGCGGGCTGATATTGATACAAAAAGACAGAAATTAGACGATATCATAAATGTGCCCACATCTTTTATTGTGTTTGTGTGTTGTGGGTGTCGTTGTGGCTGTTGTGTGTGGTGTGCGTGTGTGTGTGTCTGTTGGTTGTGTTTTGTGTGTGTGTGTGTGTGTTGTGCAGCCCGGAAGGGGGGAACAAATCATCCTTAAAGACCATCTGAACTATATCATGTGGATGATATGGCTATGGTTTCCAAATAACAATAACATTGTCTGAGTAATATATTTAGAAGAGAAAGAAAAAAAATGCGCACCGCCAATCGGAGAATTTAGCTTCTAGGTCCTGATTAGCTGTGGGCCGCAACCGTCCAAGGTTTGGGTAAACGGAGCGTTGGCCAATAAAATAAGATACATGACATTATTCAAATATAGCTTTATCATCATTATCATGTGAGTTTGAGACCAAGGTCCAAACATGTCAGTAGAGTATCTCAATAATGGTGTGCGGTCTAATAAGAAGACAGATGTCCTGTCTTTCTGATATAGCCAAATCCATTCAACAGTGTCTTAAGTTGTTTGGAGCTCGAAAACAGGAGTTTTCTCTCTTCCTCTACTCTCTCTTTTTTGCTTTGGTGTATTTATCTAAGCATTGGGACAATTTTTTCGGCGACACCTTGGATCTTTCTTGCACTCATTTTTTCTCTTCATGTGTAAAAGTAAACCCCAAAGAACACAAATATTACGATGATTGTCGGTACACCTAACCAGGTAGTGCGTGCGGGGGGGGCGGGGGGGGGGGGGGGGGGTGTTTAGGCGGGCTGCGTTTAGGTGGTGAGGCTGCGGAGATTACCACAGCTCTGTTATAAACTGAACTAAAAGGAGAACGTGGGAATAATCAACGCTACACACGTCCCTTCTCCACTAGGATGTGTTTTCTTGGGTGAAATGGAGACTCCAGATCCTCCTCTTCTAAGTTTGGACGGTGCACGGGCATTAGGTAGAAGAAGGTTCAAGACAGCACGGGAGCTTGCGTGCGGTGGGGGGGCGAGGGGGAGGGAAGGGAAATGAGAGGGTGTTTTACCAACGACACAGTGCCACCTAGTTGCGCTCAAGCTCCACCACGCACTCAGACTGGTTTCCACATGTGATATGAGGCACTGAGGTCACAGATTGGTCATGCTGCAAATATAAACTAATAATAATAATCATATAATAAATATATGCTTAAGTATGAATCAAAGCAAGAAAAAAAAAAAAAAAAAAAAAGAATCTAATTTGTGGGTTAATGAATCATATACATTACCGTTGAGTGCAGGCCAAACGTTTGCACACCCCTCTGAGTTCAGTGCACTTCTTTATTTTCAGATTGTTGTATTATTTTTGGGGCCTTTTCCACGTTTAATTTGACAAGATTGGGGGGGGGGGAGGAGGGGGGGAAGACATGTTAGGAGTTTGACCTGGCAGAGTTGAACCCTGGACCTGCTTCGAGGCCATTAAAACCTTCAAGTATTATATGTACTGAATATATACTGAATAAAGAAGATTTAAATTCTTTGGGTTGAAGTTTATAAGAAGGACCAATCTTTTGGGGGGGCAGTGCTCCGTATTCGTAGGGGATTGGCTGGGAAACTACGCAGGGTTGCGGTTCAAGTCACTTATGGACCAAAAGGTGCACTTGAACCCCCTCGCAGTTGCAGTTGGCAGCCCCCCCCTAGCTCCGTGACATCCCTCGTTTAGGGTGTGTGTAATAAGGAGTGTCAGATCATTAAACGTATATTTCTATTATTACAACTTATAAGAACTATCCATGCTCAAGCTTTTCTGTTTTATTATGAATCAATGAAAAAAACCGGCCAATGACTGAATCCTGTTATTTTACAGATTAAATGAAACCAAACTAAAATGCTAATATATTGTTGGTAGATGTGATAACAATTTAACCCTTTAGGTTCATTCTAGCATTAACTACCGGGGTTTTTTTTAACCTGGACCCTATTTTCCGGGTTTGGGTCTGAGTGCACGTGGGTGGGGGGGGGGGGGGGGGGGGGGGGGACAAGTCAATGGGGAGTCAATAGGAAAAACTGTCCAGTTTGTAGTTACCTTCACGAACTGTGGTCTTTTTGCTGCTGACCAGTCTCAGATTATTATTATGTTTTTTATGGATTTTCAAGGGAAATAAGGGTTATTGTTTTAATTTTCACCCCACAACCCGCCAATAATGAGTGTGCAGGTGAACTGCACGGAAATATTGTCACTTGTGACATTAAGATAATGAATGTACAATTAAATGAAAAGAATATAAATGTTCCAGAGCAGCCGGGGTTGTTGTGTCAGAGCCTTATAATATTTTAAAATGTTTTGTGCTGTATATTAGCGTCATACACTCGTAATATAATAGCCTTAAATTATCTGTAAGTAACAGGTGTATGACTGAGATTTAACAGAATTGTCCTTGTGTACGTGATCACAGCTAGATTTCTGTATTGAAATATGAACAGAGAGTGTGTTTTTGTTACCATTGGACACAGTTATTTAACTTAAAAAATTCTGTTTTTATTTTTTTTTTGGGTTGTGTCTATTATCTCCCAGGTTTGCCATAAAGAGCTAGGTCTAGACCGGACTCTGGGATGTTATTTATTCCCAGGTCTTTATAAAAGAGCAGGTCTAGACCAGGACTCTGGGATGTCTTTATTACAAGGTCTTTCATAAAGAGAAGGTCTGAACGGACTCATGCGGGTGAGTTTATTCCAGGTCTTCCATAAAGCGCAGGTAGACCAGGCTCTGGGAGTTATTTAATCTCCTAGGGTCTTCTCCATAAAGAGAAGTCTAGACAGGACTTGGGAGTTATTTATCTCCAGGTCTTCCATTAAAGAGGGCAGGTCAGACCCGGGAAGCAGGGATGTTATTTATCTCCATGGTCTTTCCATAAAGGAGAGGTCGTAGGACCAGGACCTCATGGGATTTATTTAGCTCCGGTTTTCCATAAAGAGAGGTGACAGGAATCTGGGATGGGGGTTGGTCATGTTGTCAATGGAGTTTTGTAAGGGGTGGTTGGCGATTAATTACACCAATTGAAACTAATGGATTCATCTTGCAGCTCTCCAGACTGATGGGCTCTTGTTTGGGTTACCTTTACTGGCACGTTTTTTCTATAAGGTGACATTTGACACAGTCATGAACAGTAAACCTCTATCTAACCCCACACACACACACACACACACACACACACACACACACACACACACACACACGGGAAGAGGAGAAGAAATGAAAGAAGGGGAAATATGTTAACCGACGCCGTACAAGGACCGTTTACAGAGGGACAACTGGGCCTGCAGTAGGGCGTGGGTCGCGGTATTTTGGTAAAAAATGAGGTTATTAATTGGACATTTGTCCCTTTATTTGAAGAGGATAGACAGGAAAGGTGGGGGATGTCACGCAGCAAAGGGCCACAGGTGGGATTTGAACCCGAACCGCTGTAAAGGACTCAGCCTACAGGTGGGAGCTAGAGGTCGCCCCTTTAAAAGTGGTTCTTTTCCCCAGAATCAACTTTTTTTTTTAAAAGACTGTCTTTGAGTTGGGGACAAAATGAGACATCTGAAGACGTCATGTGTTGGGACTTTTTGGGAAACACTGATCCACATTTTTCACAATTTTCGGACATTTTAGAGTCCAGAGAACTCATCCATTCATCCTGAAAATGCTAAAGAAGCTAATAAAGAAGCTAATAAAGAAGCTAACAAAGAAGCTAATAAAGAAGCTAATCGTTAGCTGCAGCCCTACATCCGTCCACACTGACCCTTGACGTAGCAGCTTTTTTAACGTCCACTAGCATCGACTCTTCTGCACCACCCACGTCCACGTCCACACCCCCCCCCACCTCCCCCCCCCCAACACCCTTCAACTTCCACAGTTAAGGTAAAAAAACAACCAGACGCCCTCACTTAGGAGTCCTCGGGACAAAACCTGAACTCTCAACAGAAGCAGATTATTTCTCATATTCAGATTCAGATCCCTACTGCAGTAAACGTACTAATCCACCTGCTACTTCTCTAAGTCCTGCAATGACAAAGTTACTCAGTAAAAGTAAAGTAACTAAAGTAAGTAGTAACTGGTAACTAGTAAGGTGGTGGTAGTGAAAAGTAAAAAAAAAAAAAGGACTGAAAAAGGGACGTAAATGTCAAATTTTCTCCGTTTTTGACCCTTCCCATAAAAAATTGAAAATTAACGCTTTTTCCCACTTTTTATTGATGTTTTTTTTTTTTTTACTTTTCCTTTCATTGATAATGTTACTGCAGTAAAAAGTAAGGGCACATGAGGGCAACATGAGGAGCAACATGAGGACAACATGAGGACAACATGAGAGGCAACATGAGGGCAACAACATGAGGCAACATGGGAAAACATGAGGCAAGATGAGGGCAACATGAGGACAACATGAGGACAACATGAGGGCAACATGAGGGCAAACATGAGGGCAAATGAGGACAACATGAGGACAACATGAGGACCAACATGAGGGCAACATGGGGACACATGGGGACAACTGAGGGCAACATGAGGCAACATGAGGGCAACATGAGGAAAACATGAGGACAACATGAGGACGACATGAGGATGACATGAGGGCACATGGGGAACATGAGGACAACATGAGACAACATGAGACAACATGAGACAACATGAGGCAACTGAGGGAACATGAGGGCAACATGAGGACAACATGAGGACAAATATGGGACAACATGAGGACAACATGAGGACAACATGAGGACAACATGAGGGTTAAGTACAGTACTGGAGTAGATGCACGTTACAATCCGCCGCTGATTATAACACATTTAATTTAAATTTCATGAGGTCTTCAAAATACAAAATGGTGAATTTTAACAATCTGACAGAACGCTTATTGCTTAAAAGTGGAAATAATCGCTGCATAACTCAACAACAACACTCCTGAGAGCTGAAGAAGACACGAGAGGACAGGTAGAAAAGCATCTCACCTGCAAGAAGAAAATCATAACTCAAATCTACCACTGTAGAAAACTAATTTCTCTGTGTGTATTTCAGATTTATATTTAACCAATATATATAACCAAAATATCTTCCCTGGTTATGTCAATCTTGTGTGTTTTTAACACCCAATGTCCCCATTTTAAAACTGTTTATTACTACTTTTTATTGTTTGTTTTATCTTTATTGGATAATTCCCATTATTATATTGGTTGTGTAAAGAAAACGGACATAATCATCTTTTCACTGCATGGTGTAACGAAGTCTTTACTGTCTTAAGTCTTTAATTGTTCTGATAAATAACATGTTATCTCAACTTATTGTAAGTGTCAAAAACTATAATCTCCCCCAGTCACAGGAATTACATTAATGCATTTCATGCTAATGACAATGATCTTTTAAGGCCTTTTCTTGCCCGAGTTACATTTAGTTAATATTAATGCACTAATGATTTATATTTTAAGTGAGTGTCAGTGCATTATCTGCCCAAAAGACGGGCTTGTACACAGGGAGGGATATTTTTTACAGCGGGATCCCGGCTCTGCTGGAACTCCACTGCGGGCTATGACTTATCTTCAATTATTATGCTATTTTGCTCCCTTCTGTGTAGCCTAAGCATCAGATTCAATCTCAAAATCTCCTCCCCCCCCCCCCCCAACAAATACACCCCTCCACCCTTTTTCTTCTTCTTTTTTTTCATCTTTGCTGTCTGAAGCACTCAAATGAGAAACTGTCAGGAGCCGTGATTTGTGCTAATAAATAGCTATCGATAGCTCCAGAGCTGCATGCCTCGGTCCATGCAGGGAGGGCTGAGAGGGGGGGGGGGGGGGGAGGAGACAGAAAGGAGAAAGGAGGGAGGGGAGAGTAGGAGACAGAAAGAGAGAGAAATGAGAGGGTAGGGGAGATAAAGAGGCAGGAGACAGAATGAGAGGTAGAAAGGAGAGGGTAGGAGAAAGAGAAGGAGACAGAAAAAGAGAGAGAAGGAAAGGAGAATAGGAGACAGGAGAGATAAAGGAGAAGATAGGGGAGAGAAGGAGACCGAAAGAGAGAAAGGAGATGGGAGAGAGAAGGAGACAGGGACGGAAAGAGAGAGAGAGAAAGGAGAGAAGAGAGAAGGAGACAGGATGACATTAATAGAGAGAAGGAGAGGAAGGCAGGAGATAGTGAGACTTAATATAGAGAAAGCGAGCGAGAGAGAAGGAGACAGGTACGGAAAGAGAGAGAGAAGCGAGAGAAGAGCACAGGCTAGAAATAATAGAGAGACGAGACGAGAAGAGAGAGAAGGAGGAGAAGAGACGGCGACATAGAGAGAGAGAAAAGCTGAGAGACGAAGAGGTAGATAGGAGACAGGAGACATTAATAAGAGAAGGAGAGAAGAGAGAAGGAACGGAGACATTAATAGAGAGACCAGAGAAGAAGAGAGAGTAGAAGGAGACAAGAGGAATAAGAGAGGCAAGTACAGAGACTTATAGAGAGAAGGTAGAGGAGAGAAGGAGACAGTAGACGAAGATAGGAAGAGAGATAGAGAAGTAGACAGGAGAGAGAAAGAGAGAGAAGAGAGAAGGAGTATACAGGAACAGTAATAGAGAGAAAGCGCGACTGAGAAGAAGAGTATCAGGAGACCGAAGAGAGAGGAGGAGAAGAGGAGAGGCTAAAGAGCAGAGGAAGAAGAGAGAGAGGAAATAAAAGGAGAGAGGAAGGTACCAGGGAAGGAGAAAAGAGAGAGAAAGGAGGATACGAGAGAAGAGACAGGAGACAGATTAAAGAGAGGAAGAAGAAGAGAGAAGGAGACAGAGAGACGACATAGGAGAAAGGAGAGAAGAGCAGAAGGAGAACATCAAACGAGAGACATTAAGAGAGCAAGAGAAAGGAGCCATGTACGAGTGATAGAAGGATAGAAGATGACAGGACACGAGACATTAATTAGAGAGAAAGGAGGAGAGAAAGAGCAAGGGAAGTAGGAACGGAAAGAGGAGAGAAAGGAGAGAAGCGATAGGACATGGAGACAGAGAGAGAGGAGAAAGGGAAGAAAGGAATGAGACAGGAGACGAATAATAGAGAGAAAGTCGAGAGAAACGAGAAGGAGAACGCAGACAGAAAGATGCGCAGAGACAAGGAGAGAGCAGTACGAAGGAGACAGTGAGACGGAAAGAGGAGAGAACAGGAGCGAGAAGAAGGAGACAGGCGACAGTTAATAGAGTAGAAAGGAGCAGAAAAGAGAGAAGGAACTAAGGAGACGCCGAATAAGAAGAGAGAAAGGACGAAGAGAGGAGAAGGAGACAGCAGACAGAAAGAGAGAGAGAAAGGAGAGAAGAGAGAAGGAGACAGGAGACGGAAAGAGAGAGAGAAAGGAGAGAAGAGAGAAGGAGACAGGAGACATTAATTAGGGAGAAGGAGAGAAGAAGAAGGGACAGGCAGACGGAAAAGAGAGAGAGAAAAGCGAGAAGAAGGAGACAGCCGAGACAGTAATAGAGGAGAAAGCGAGAAGCGAGCAGCAGAAGGAGACAGCAGACAGAAAGAGAGAGAGAAAGGAGAGGAGAGAGAAGGAGACAGCAGCAGACAGAAAGAGAGAGAGAAGGAGACAGGAGACAGAGCAGGGGAGAGGAAATGAAGGCAGAAATGAGACTATTCTGCTTTTAAATACCTGGTGATATTGTAATTCCTTTTTAATATTTTTTTCATTTTTAATAGAGTGAGCTGTCCCCCGGCCCGGAGCGACGGAGCAGCGAGAGCAACAGGCCGACGGGAAACTCATCAATCAACATCAAAAGTGATGATGTTACGTATCATCTCCTGGCATCGGGACGGTTCTCTCGCTTCCTTACACCACTACACGCTCGGGTTCAGTTTGCAGTTTTTTGTATTTAAATGTCATGTGAATTAATAAAACTCCATAGCTTTTTTTTTTTTTTTTAAATCTATAAATGGGGAAGGAAACTATGGGAACAAAAAGGCCAAAATGTTCAGTGTTGTTGTCATTTTGTCTTAGCTGAGAGGACTTAATCAGGAGGATTCTGGATCACGTTCAACTGTAGCATGCTTGGTTTTCTTCTGTAGATTTATAATAATAATAATAATAATAATAATAATAAAATTAAAAAATCAGGGTGGTGTTAGCGTGCTGAATCAGAGTTATATGTTAAGTTCCAGTACTCTGTGGAGGTGCTGGGATCAGTGTTAACCCGACACGCTGTGCTCAGTCTCATATAAACCAATGCGCGTGGACTCAGGTGGCGGTGCGCACCCCCCCCCCCCCCCCCCCCCCACCCCCCCCACCACCACCACCCCCCCCCCCCTCCCTCCCCCCCTCTCTGCACCCGCACTGATCAGAACAAAGAGGCGCACCCTACAGATATCTATTTTACCCATCCATCCATTATTATATAGACACACACACACCACCACACCAACCACACACACACACCACCACACACACACACACACACACACACACCCACACACACACACACACACACACACACACACACACACACACACACACACACACACACCACACACACACACACACGGCCTTCCAGCGTCCATCATTTGGAAATAACTAATGTACAAATCAGAACAAAGAGTATATAAAAAGAAATGACCAATTAAATGAAAGCAACATATCCTCACACACCATGCCTGATTCTGCAAATTATACAATAATGCACACAAGGTGTTTGATACTCAGTTTAAAATGCATATAATCCAACATTATAGAAAAACAGCAATATAGAAATAATTTACTCAGAATAATATTGTAATACTGGATTATCGAGATTAGTAGAGTAGGAAGAATTAGAAGAACCAACGGGTCCGCAGCAACGTGACAGTAAAATGATTTATCTGCATTTTGATTTAGATATAAAACCATAAAAAACAAATTAAAGAACTAGTTGATCCCATAAAGATACACACTGAAAGAAACTGCCTCTGTGCCTTTGGGCCACAACATTTACATTTTTCTTAAGAAACTTGGTTTTGTACAAACTCCTAAATTATAAAAAAAAAAAAAAAAAAATATTTGAACACTACATAATTAATAATAATATTAATGCATGATAATGAAACATTTCAAAGTGACAAAAGAGGCAATAAAGCATTTAAATAAATTGCCAACAATAGTCAAACACAGTTGGAAAAATAGTGGGCTATTAGAAGATTTCTAAATTAACTTTAAAGTGAATGGCTGTATTTATTTCACCGTGATATGTAATCCTCAAATTCCTGTCGTGCCAATGTAAA
>NW_022605582.1:229212-234665 GCF_008692095.1 Etheostoma spectabile | reverse complement strand
AAAAAAAAATCAATCCGCCGCTATTATCCCAGGGAAATTACAAAAACAAACAAGGCGAGGGAAACCCCGCTGTGCAACGCATATCCTCAAAAAGCCATTAATCTTCTCGATGTAGCCGCTCGCCCTGAAAACCGAGATAAAGAACCACGGGAAATGTTGACTTTGCCGGGGCTGTTCTTCTAAAGAGAGCCTCCACAACGAAGACACGTATGGAAACACATGAGGTTTGCTTTTGTTCAGTCAGATCAGCCTGAATTTCTAGTTTTGTTCTCTTTTTTTTTTTTTACATTGTTCAATGTGACCCATTTTAGCATAAATCTGATTTTTTTTTTTTTCTTTAACTACTTGAATGGGGGCCACCGTTTAGGATCTCACTAAAGACTGAAGCTCTAAAATTCAAAAGGCCCCGTAGTTAAACAGAGACGGCCGCCTTCTGGACGCACAATGTGGACAAAAGGTCCTATTATCAGCGTTACAAAAAAGCATTTTCTACCTATTATGCATGTGCTGTTACACTGCACTTCAGACCCAATAAAAGCATTTTACGACATTTTATGAGGAAAATTGTGAGAGTCTGAGAGGAAGGGAGACAGAAAAGTGGAATTAAAAAGGGTTCATTTTTTACCTTCTTTGCTGTTGTTTTGGCTCTTATTTTTTTCCCATGGTCCCATGGCCTTGTCATCCTCCGACCCGTCCATCATGGCCTTGTCACCGGGCACGTACCAGGTGGCGTGCTGCTCTGCCATGAGGGTGTCAAGGTCAATAGTGCCCATTGAGCCCTTCCCAGCATCCGGGCTGCAGCTCGCCAGCTCATTGTCTCCGTTCTGTGACGGACAGTCGCCGTTCTTTTTGCCATTTTTCATGGCCAGGGGCTGGTCCTCGGAGATGCTGAACTGCTGGCGCTGTAGCTGGATCTGGGCCTGCAGGATCTCCAGAGGGTGGATTTCATCCTGGCCAGAGGTGCTGGATGGTGTGCGTACCTGCTCCACCCCGGGAGTGCCCGGGTGGCTCACCCCGCCGGCCCCACCGCCAGCGCTGAGTCCGTAGCTGTCTGGCGTCGAGGTAGTGTGATTGGTAATGCCCATGCCTAGGGGCTTCTGTCCACTTATCAACCCGTGCTCGCTCCTTTGCATTTTGGGCGAGCCGGTGACCATAGGGCTGCGATTGGGCTTGTTGGCCGAGGCCCCCGCAGCGTCCGAGCTGGAGGAGACCTCGTCCTCGTTGCCGTAGTGGGTGCTGACGTCGTCAGGAAAATCCACTCGAGGCGAGCTGCTGTCAGATTTGGCGACACTTTGGATGCCACTGTCCAAAGAAGACATCAGGTCGGCCTGGTCCCCCAACATTAGGTCGCCTCCTTTCCCCCAAGAGGGTGACTGGAGGTGTTTCTCATGGGGCGTGCCCCCACCCCTCTCCCCAACGCCAGCTGAGGGGGTCTGCTGGCCTGGACTTACAACAGGGTTACCATTGTCAGGGGAAAAAAAAATTCCAGGGCTCACGTGTCCGCTGTCTCTTTTTCTCCTCCCTCTCCCTCTCCCACTCCCTGTTGTTGCCTTCCCCTCACTGCACGGGGTAGCGTCCATGTTGTAGTTTGGGGAGAGGGCACTGGCTTCCCCCTGCACCGGCTGGCTTTGACTCGGAGGCTTTGAGTTGCTATTCCCGGTGCCAGGCATCTGGCTGTTCTGGGAAGCGCTGCTCTGAAAATATTCAGCTCCAGCACTGCCAGTCCCATTCGACGTGCTGCTATTAATGTCCTGCTCCGTCTGACTCAGTTTTCGCTTGCCCTCATTTTGGTTCTTCTTGTTGAATGTTACGTTAAGATTGGGGGCCCCTAGGCTAGCGATCATGTTCTGGCAGGCCGTGGAAAGAGCCGCCAGGCAGCTCTGGCCGAAAACACTGTCTTTAGTGCTGGTTTTGCTGAAGTTCCCGAGGGACAGAGCCCCCAGCTTACTAACAGACGACCGCTGGCCTGGAGGGAACTCAGACTGAGGAGGGTAGCTCCCCGGTGAGGTGTTCACCCCCTGGGGAGCACTGTGGCCCGGCCCCTGACGGTTACCCCCTCCATAGGGGAACGTTGGCTGTGCTCCCATTGGAGGTGCGGGGAAGTCAGCCGGTCGCCTCTCCGCCGGTGCATTCGGATGCCCCGTCCCCGCTCCTGGAGACTGCATTTGAGAGATGTTGCCCACGTTGAATTGTGAGTGCATGCCCGGGGAATGGAGAGCCTGCACATGTCCGTCTCCTGGTATTCTCATGGGCTCCTGCATGCCCATGCCTGGCCTAAACATCATCCCGGCCCCGTTCTGCTGCAGCCCCATGTCGTGAGGCCCAGACTCATTACCCGCTCCACCCATACGCCGTGACATCATCTCCCCCGGTGGGTGGGACCCCTGGAACCAGGAGTTCTCCTGAGCTACATGAGGATTTTGTCCATCAATGTTCATCCTGCCGACATTCTCCCTGTCAAAGTTGGGTTGAGGCATGCTCCCCACCGGGCCCCCGTGAGCCATTGGGCCAGGGGGCACGTCGCCGTGGTGACCCAGCTGCTGCAGACTGGGCTGCCTCATCCTCTGCTGCTGGTTGCGAGAGGCCATCTGTTTGATCATCATGGCTGCGTTCTGCCGCTGCTGCAGAGACTGCTGCTCAGGCCCCGGGTGCTGCAGCGGACCTGGGGGGAAACCTTCATTCACAGGTGGGGTGAACTCTCCAGACAGGCCGGGGTAGGCGGAGGGAGAGAGGTGGTTTTCCATCCCACCACCAGCACACCAGCCTTCACCGCCATGTGCATTGGGAAAGTCAAACCTCGGCCTTTTCGCCATGTTCATATAGGGAGAGTCAAAGTGTTGCAGCCTCTGGTTCGGGGGCTGCTGGGAGGGGGGAGGAGCGGGTTGTTGCATATTAAACATGGGGTCCCCATAGGGGTGCAGACCCCTATTTTCCAGTCTGTGAATGGGATATTCAAACTGGTTGTGTTGGCCAGGCATCATGACCCCTCCGTCCAGAATGTTGGGGTTATTGGAGCCGGGCTCAGCCTGAGGGGGTCGTGGGAGGCCAGGGGGGCATGAATTCTGCCTGGCTATCAAGCCAGCCTGTTGTTGTTGCTGCTGCTGCATGAGAGAATGTCTTCCGTTGACCCCCGGCTCCATTCCCATGGGCACCTTCCGGCCGTTTCCAAAACGCTCAAAAAACACTCCATGCTGAGGCTGCTGGGGCTGCGGAGGCGGCTGGTGGCCCTTGGAGATGCCCGGCATACCTGTTGTCCGTGGCATGCCGGGGTTCCCTGGGAAATTACCACCGGGAACTGGCCTCCCCGTCCCAAAATGGGGCAATTGAGATTCTGATTCTGACGGGGAAAATACATGTACATCAAAATGTCCAGATGGAGCCTCACTTGGGAAGTTATACTCTAATCCGTCGACAGCACCCTGGTTGGGCATGCGCCGATTCTCCAAGCCGTGAGAATCCGAGGAGGAGGATGAGGAGGAAGGGAGGCCGTGGAAGGATGCTGCTCTGTTGGGCGACTGGTCCAGGGGGAGACAGGGAGCGGGGACTGCGTGGCTGCCACTGGGTGGCCCGTGATGTTGAAAGTCAGGCATGTTCCCCGGCCGCTGCTGCTGCTGCTGCTGCTGCTGCTGCTGGGGAAAGCCGTCCCCGGCCTGCCCCTCAGCGAGAGGATCAAATCCCTCTCCAAAGCCCTGCTGTGGTCCCATGCCATTGTTGTTGTAGCCCATTAGCCTGCCACCATGCAGGCAGGATGAGCCCGGCTCCGGGCCTCCAAAACTCCCACTGAAATGAGGGTGAGGTTGGTGGGGGTGATGGCCGTGAGGATGTCCTTGATGAGGTTGTTGGTTGTTAAAAAATCCATGCATGGGTCCTTGCTGCTGCTGCTGCTGGAGCCCGCTGCCTGCGTGCATGTCCGAGTGGCCCCGCGGGTGGAAGCCCCCGTACTGCTCTCCGTTCATGTTCATATTGAGCCCGAGCATTTGCGGCTCGTTCAGCGGGCCCATGCCGGGCTCCACGGCCCCCGGCGGGCCTCCAGCGTGAAAACCCGGGCCTTTATAATGCGAGCCCATGTTTAGCCTCGGTTGGTTTATGTTTCTCTCTGACTGGCCAGGGTTTCTGCTATTAATCTGAGAACCAAACTGCTCCAGCCCAAACATACTCCCTGCAATCAATCCCACATGACGGCCAGTTTGCCAGACATCGGTCTGTTTTTTCCGTCTGTCCCCAAAAGGAAAAAAAGGAAGATAGGCTATACAAGAACTATTCAAATGGTTGTATCAGCCTACTAGAATTCTTGAATGTTAAAACTCACCAAATAAGTTCTCATTGCTAATCACTTTTTTTTTTTTTTACTTCTCTAAGGACGCGGAGGAGAGAGCATGAGGACAGACTGTGTCCAAATACGCACGTAAACTGTGTCCCCTGTTCCCGTATTATATCGTGCACTTAACTGCTCTTGTATTTGTCTTCGACTAAGCAAACAAATACAAAACATTGGTAATTAACTTGCTGCACGGAAGACCTACCATAATCCAAAGTTTTTCTGTGCGCATTTCTTCAAAAGGCACAAAATCATGTCGCCAAAAAAAAAACTAAAAATCCAAAAAGGAGAGCGCAGAATTGGAGGGATCAAAAAAAAGAACAATTTTATGTCAACTAATTCATTATTCCAGTCCAATGTCAAATGTTCCACAGCGACTTTTTTGTTTTTGTATAAGGTCCCATACTTGAAACAAGAAAAGAAAAAAGTCCAATTGGAGCCGTTTGGTTCAAACTGTCTTTGTAGCTTTTGAGGAGAGAAAAATATCTTTTAATTAAATGCTGCCCACTGATGTCCTTCAAAATCTCTGCTGGGCAGCACGTAGCCCAAAGTCCAGTGGGAGTCCACAAAGACGGGTCTCCAACCCTGCAGGCACCGGAGAACCGGAGCGTCCGTTTGCGCGCGGCGTGCAGTACCCGCACTACCCGCACTCCACGACCCCGGAGCGGCTTGACAGCATCCTCCACCCGCTGCCGGTCATGGGTCTCGCATGGGAAAGCGCCTTTTTGCTTTAAGTCCTTCCAATGCGTTTCGCTCCAAAAAGTGTGCGTGCCCTCCGTGCACCGAGCCGTGCCGTGCCGTGCCGTGCCTGGTGTGGTCTGAGTGCACTTGGGAGCGATTCACAGACACACTCCGCTCTGCCGCTTCTCGGCGCTGTGTGAGATCAACGCGTCCGGAGGAGCCAGCAACAAGTTTTGCATTTCTGCAGCCGCTTCCATCTCGGAGCTCTCAGCCAATCAGGACGGACCTGAGAAAGCTTCGGGGGCGGGACTAACGCTTTTAAGGTGGTCCGTGAGATTGAGTGGAAAGGAGAGGTTTTAGAAGTAGCTTTGACTTAAAAATATAATGTTTTCACATTTAAACCCAATCTTCACAGTAGATAGACAGACAGACAGACAGACAGACAGACAGACAG
>NW_022605582.1:224045-229202 GCF_008692095.1 Etheostoma spectabile | reverse complement strand
AGACAGACAGACAGACAGATAGATAGATAGATAGATATTCAGCAGTGTGCACAAAAGTTGAATGAAAATAAAAAAAGACTAATAGCTAAAAGAAAATCTGATTAAAATCAATAAAATAGACATGTTTTTAAGTAGCCTAACTGGTTTCTATTTTTTCCCAAAGGAATCGTGATCTGTTTCTGGAATAAAAACGGAGCTTATAGTGAAATTCAGCTCTCTTTTTTGTGTTGCTTGAGCTCTCTTCGCCTATAACAACAACTTTTGTATTTAGCCCGTGCACATGTTGTTGTTCTTTGGGCTTCCATGCACATCTCTGCACCGCCTGCACCAAACCTTTCAGCCCTTTTCTTCCTCTCTTATTGTTTAAAAAAGTCATATTCTGCATATTTGATTGATAATTTCCTTTTAATGCACCATCCACCAAGGCAATAAACCATTTTCTGATTCTGATTCTGATAAACCGGTGTGCACGGCGAACACTTTGAAGTTGATGAAGCTTTAGAACATGCAATGCAAATCCCATTTCTACACTCAATCATGGGTTTTTCTTAACCCTTGTGTTGCCTTCAGGGTCAGAAACTAACCCAACACTGCGTTTCAACAGCAGGGAAAACTCCAGAATAAGGTCATTTTGTCCAGCTAAAATGTGATGACTTTTTCTTTTTGACCCGCTAAAGTCACACATGATGCATGTAACACGTGTTCTCACGTGTAAAAAACATCAAATCTGTGCCAAAAAGGCTCAAAAGGCTCAGACTCTGGCATCAGTAGATTTCACTAGTGCCTACATATCTGGGCTGATATTGATACAAAAGCAGAAATTAGACTGATATCATAAAGTGCCCACATCTTGTATGTGTGTGTGTGTGTGTGTGTGTGTGTGTGTGTGTGTGTGTGTGTGTGTGTGTGTGTGTGTGTGTGTGTGTGTGTGTGTGTGTGTGTGTGTGTGTGTGTGTGCAGCCCCGGAGGAGGGGAAACAAATCCTCCTTAAAAGACCATCTGAACTATATCATGTGGATGATATTGGCCTATGGTTTCCAATAATCAATAACATTGTCTGAGTAATATATAGAAGATGGAAGAAAAAAAAATGCGCACGGCCAAATCAGGAGAATTTACGTCATGTCCTGATTAGCTGTGGGCCGGCAACGCCAGAGGTTTTGTGTGTAAAACGGAGCGCTGCAATATAAGACATGACATTATTGCAAATATAGCTTATCATCATTTCCATGTGAGTTTGAGACCAAGGTCCCAACATGTCAGAGAGTCATCCTAAATAATGTGTGCGGCTATAAGAAGACAGATGTCCTTCTTTCTGATATAGTCCAAATCCATTCAACATGTGTCTTCAAGTTGTTTGGAGCTCACAGGAGTTGTTCTCTCTCTCTCTCTCTCTCTCTCTTTTTGTCTTTTGGTGTATTTATCTAAGCAGTTGGGACATTTTTTCGACACCTTGGATCTTTCTTGCACTCATTTTTCTTCTTCCTGTGTAAAATTAAAACCCCAAAGAACAAATATTCGAGATGTCTGGTACACCTAATCCAGGATAGTGCGTGCGGGGGGGGGGGGGGGGGGGGGGGGGGGGGGGGGGGGGGGGGGGGGTTAGGCCGGGTTAGGGTGAGGGCTGCTGAGATTACCACAGCTCTGTTAATAACTGAACTAAAAGGAGAACGTGTGGAGATTAACTCAACGCTACACACGTCCATTCTCCACTAGGATGTGTTTTCTTGGGTGAAATGAGAACTCCAGATCCTCCTCTTCCTCACAGTGTGGACGGTGCACGGGCATTTAGGAGAAGAAGGTGTCAGACAGCACGGGAGCTTCAGGGTGGGGGGGCGGGGGGGGGAGGAAGGGGAAACTGAGAGGGTGTTTTACCAAACAGACACAGTGCCACCTAGTGGCCGCTCATGCTCACACTGCAGCACTCAGCATGGTTTCCACATGATATGAGGCACAGAGGTCACAGATGGTATGCTGCAAATAATAATAATAATAATAATAATAATAATAATAATAATAATAAATGCTTAGTATGAATCTAAAGCAAAGAAATACTAATTTGTGGGTTAATGAATCATATATATACAGTGCAGGCCAAACGTTTGAACACACCTTCTGATTCAGTGCACTTCCTTTATTTTCAGGATTGTTTGTATTATTTTTGGGGCCTTTTCCACCTTTAATTTGACAAGAATTGGGGGGGGGGGGGGGGGGGGAAGACATGTAGGATTTTGACCTGGTCAGAGTTGAACCCTGGACCTCTGCTTCGAGGCATAAACCTTCAAGTATTATATGTACTGAATATATACTGTAGATATATAAAATTCTTTGGGTTGAGTGTAAAGAAGGACATCTTTTGGGGGGGCAGTAGCTCAGTCTGTAGGGAGTTGGGCTGGGAACTGCAGGGTTGCTGGTTCAAGTCCCTGTATGGACCAAAGGTGCACTGAACCCCCCCTCTGCAGTTGCAGTTGCAGCCCCCCCCCCTACCGTGACATCCCTCGTTTAGGGCATGTGTGTAATAAGGAGTGTCAGAATCATTAAAGAGTATAATTTACTATTATTACAAATTATTTAGAACTAATCCAGGCTCAAGCTTTTGTTTTATTATGAAATAAAATGAATAAAACCCGGACTAATGACTGAATCCTGTTATTTTAAGATTAAATGAAACCAAAACTTAAATATGCTAATATATTGTTGGTGATGTTTGATAAAAATTAACCTTTTTAGGGTTCACTTCTTAGCATAACTACCGGGTTTTTTTTAACCTGGACCCTATTTTCCGGTTTTTGGGTCTGAGTGACAGTGGGTGGGGGGGGGGGGGGGGGGGGGGGGGGGGGGACAAGCTACAATGGAAGTCAATAGGAAAACTGTCCAGTTTGTAGTTACCTTCACTAACGTGCTTCTTTTTGCTGCTGACAGACTCAGATTATTATTATGTTTTTATTGATTTTCAAGGGAAATAAGGGCTTCATTTTTTTAATTTTCACCCCCCAACCCAGCCAAACACTGAGTGTGCAGGTAGAACTGCAGGAACTATTTGTACACTTGTGAAATTAAGATAATGAAATGTAAATAAATGAAAATAAATATATATAATGTTCTCAGAGCCGCGGGTGTTGTGTCGAGCCTTCATAATATTTTTAAAATGTTTTGATGCTGTCATATTAGCGCTCCTACACTCTGTAATATAATATTTAAATATCTGTAAATTAACAGGTGTATGACTGTAAATTTTAACAGAAATTGTCCTTTGTACGTGATTCACAGCTAGATTTCTGTTATTTGACAATATAACAGAGAGTGTGTTTTTTTTTACCATTGACACAGTTATTTAACTAAAAAATTCTGTTTTTATTTTTTTTGGTTTGGTGTTATTTATCTCCCAGGTCTTTCCATAAAGAGCAGGTCTAGACCGGACTCTGGGATGTTATTTATCTCCCAGGTCTTTCCATAAAGAGCAGGTCTAGACCAGGACTCTGGGATGTTATTTATCTCCCAGGTCTTTCCATAAAGAGCAGGTCTAGACCGGACTCTGGGATGTTATTTATCTCCCAGGTCTTTCCATAAAGAGCAGGTCTAGACCAGGACTCTGGGATGTTATTTATCTCCCAGGTCTTTCCATAAAGAGCAGGTCTAGACCAGGACTCTGGGATGTTATTTATCTCCCAGGTCTTTCCATAAAGAGCAGGTCTAGACCAGGACTCTGGGATGTTATTTATCTCCCAGGTCTTTCCATAAAGAGCAGGTCTAGACCAGGACTCTGGGATGTTATTTATCTCCCAGGTCTTTCCATAAAGAGCAGGTCTAGACCAGGACTCTGGGATGTTATTTATCTCCCAGGTCTTTCCATAAAGAGCAGGTCTAGACCAGGACTCTGGGATGGGGGTTGTCCATGTTGTAAATTGGATGTTTTGTAATGGTGTTGGCGATTCATTTAACAATTGACAACTAATGGATTCATCTTTGCAGCTCTCCAGACTGATGGGTCTAGTTTGGGTTACACTTTACTGGACGTTTTCTACATAAGAGTGACATGACACAGTCATGAAACATTAACCCTTAATCCCTAACCCCTAACCATAATCCCAACCCCTGACCAGGTTCCAGTTTAGGTTCAGGAGGCAGACACTGTCTCCACATTTAAGGAGTAGACTTAAGACTTTCCTCTTAGATAGATCTTATAGTCAGGGCTGGCTCAGGAGAGTCCTGAACCATCCCTTAGTCACGCTGCTATAGGCCTAGACTGCTGGGGGGACTTCCCATGATGCACTGGGCCCCTCTCTCCTCCTCCTTCTCTCCATCTGTATGCAACCTCATCCCATTAATATATGTTACTAACTCAACTTCTTCCTTCTTCCTTCTCCTCTCTCCTCCTATCTCTTCCTGCAGGTGGTTCTGGATCTGGATCTGTGGTTGGAGTCACCCTCTGCTACAATTCTCTCTCTCTCTCTCTCTGTCTGTCTCTCTGTCTGTCTCTCTGTCTGTCTCTCTGTCTCCCCCAACCGGTGGAGGCAGATACCCCCCACACCCTGAGCCATGGTTCTGCTCGAGGTTTCTGTCCTGTCAAAATAAAGGCTGAAAAATACCCCCCAAAAAACAAGATCTCATTCTCCAACAGATTTGTTGTTATGATGAGAATGATTATCTTGATTATTTTGATTATGCACCACGAGTTGTTAAATAAAAACTCACCAGAACGCAGGAAATTAAGTGTTTGACGCTTAACATTGTATGGGGACCCCCCAGAACCCCCCCCCCCCCCCAGAGCCCCCCTCCACTAAGTGTTGAAACAAAACCTACCCCCTAGTGGAGCCTGGTGTCCTCTATGGAGCTGTCACTCAGCTGAGCCATCACTACTCTCTGGGTCAGGGCAGGTTAAGCAGCATCTGTCATCAGAGAAGCAATCTGTATTAAGGGGGGGGGGGGGATGCGACTACACCCCTTGCCCCCCCCCCCCCCGACCCCCCCGTCTACCCTAACCCTTCTCTCCGGTTGGCTCCACACCGTTTCCACCTCTCCCAGAACAACAGGAAGACCCGGGAGAATCTCTGGAGCTGAACCTGACCCGAGCCGGAGGAGGAGCGAGGAAATCAGGGCCAGAAATAACTCTCCTCTCCAGAAACCCCACAACACACACCCACACATACACACACG
>NW_022605582.1:222728-223399 GCF_008692095.1 Etheostoma spectabile | reverse complement strand
ACACACACACAATTGCACAGACACACACTGATACATACAGACACACACACACGCACAAACACAGATACACAGACAGACAGACACACACGCACACTGATACACTCACATGCTCGCTCGCACACACACACACACAAACACAGACAGACGCACTAAGACACACACAGATACACAGATAGACAGTCACACATGCACGCTCGCACAGAGAGACACACAGACAAACACGCGCGCACACAGACACGCACACAGAGACAGACACACACACAGAGACACGCGCAAACACAGATACACAGATAGACACACACACACAAACACGCACACGCACACACACACACGCACACACACAGAGACAGAAGAAACTAGAAAATAGTCACCAGTGGGGAATGTACTTGTACTTTACTGAGTTTTTTCTTTTCATGTTACTTTCTACTTTTATTCTACATTCATCTGACAGCTTTAGTTACTAGTTACTTTAGTTACTAGCTTCTTTAGTTACTAGTTACTTTCCACATTAAGATTCCTGCACATTAAACACATGTAGTTTATAAAATCAGAGGTTTTATTATAAAGTAACCATAGCAACAATATAACGGATCCAGGTCCAGCTGGGGTGATGATGTCATTAAACAGCTGGTTGGATCCTTTACTTTCTACATCGAGTACTTTTACTTTAT
>NW_022605582.1:221565-221722 GCF_008692095.1 Etheostoma spectabile | reverse complement strand
GTAGTGTTGAAAACGTCAAAAAAGTGACAAACACTGAAAAAAAGCGTCAAAAGTGTTGGAAAAAAAAAGGGACAAAAAAGTAAGAACAATTTAAAAACAGATAAAAACCGTCAACAAAAGTGTTGATTTTCAATTTTGACGGGAAGACAACACGAGG
>NW_022605582.1:221351-221488 GCF_008692095.1 Etheostoma spectabile | reverse complement strand
CATCAGTGGATCTCTGCAGCTCTCGTGGCCGGAGATGCAGCCGAGTGGTGCAACAAACCGTGGGACAGGTTCATGTTGCCCTCACGTTGTCTTCACATTGCCTTCATGTTGCCCTCCTGTTGTCTTCATGTTGTCCT
>NW_022605582.1:205680-221326 GCF_008692095.1 Etheostoma spectabile | reverse complement strand
GACACACGATGGCAACATGAGTCAACATTAAGGCAATGGAAACACGGGAGGACCACATGAAGACAACCGGAGGGCACATGAAGGCAATGTGCAGACAACGTGAGGCAACATGAAACCTGTCCCCGGTTTTGTTGCACCATCGCTGCTCTCCGGCACGGAGCTGCAGGATCCACTGATAAAAAGTAATCTCCTTAGTGTCAAATATTACATTACTCATAGTCTGTTTGAGAACATGCCAGCTACAGCTTGTTAACCCTCGTTTTGTCTTCCCGTCAAATGGAAAACACAACTTTTGTTGACGTTTTTTGTATCTGTTTTTTAACCTTTTTTCTTACTTTTTGGCACTTTTTTTTCAGACAGTTTGTGCCGCTTTTTTTCAGTGTTGCCTACACTTGTTTTGGTTCAACAGAACGTAACTAGAATTAGTTATTTACGGTTTTTTAGTTTTTGGTGATGGTAAATTGTTAGGGTTCAAGTAAGACCTATTTTATAGGAAAATTGTATACCTAATTGTTGGACTAGAAAACGCAGGAAAATTAGGGATATTATTTGAGACTAAATTAAAGAATGGATGGTGATTGGTAATCACAGACTGGAATATGTCCTTTTACTCACACCATTTCAACAACATCGTCATTTGTTGTACAAGTATAAAAATAAAAAGACCCAACATTAATGAAGTAGAGATGTTGTACCTTGCAAGAGAGCTTGGAATCAATCAGTTTTTTGGGGAGTTTAAAAAGTGAATGACCAGCATGGGCCCTGGGAATCATGAGCGACTAGGCACAGAGGCATTGAGGAACGGACAACATGAGACAACATGAGGACAACATGAGACAACATGCAAGACAAGAAGGACAGACCATAGACAACATGGAGGACAATGAAGGACAACATGAGACAACATGGGGACGGCCATTTAACCACATGGAACGACATGGGTCCGACATGGTACAACATGAGACACATGGGACAACATGGGGACGACACTGACCAAAACGTATGTACGTATTATCAGAAAATGTACTTTCCGTTTATAAAGTAAAAGTACTCGCTGTCGAAAGTAAAGGACCAACCCCTGTTTAAATGCATTCACCCCCAGCGGACCTGGAGCCTGTCTATGTTGCATGGTACTTTATAATAAAACCCCTGTATTTTAATCAACTACATTTGTTTTTAAATGTGCCGGAATCTTAATGTGGAAAGTACTAGTATAACTAGCTAGTAACTAACGTTACTAGTAACTAAAGCTGTCAATTATGTAGAGTAAAAGTATAACTTACCATGAAAAGAACAAACCTCAGTAAAGTACAAGTAACATCCCCACTGGTGACTATTTCTACTAGTTTCTTCTGCTCGTTGTATGTGCGTGTTTGCGTTGACGTGTTTGTTGTGTGTGTGTCTATCTGTGTATCTGGTTGGCGCGTGTCCTTCTCTGTGTGTTTGTCTGGCTCTGGTGCGGTCTGTGTGCGCGCGTGTCCTGTCTGTGTTGTCCTCTCTGTGCGAGTCGTGCATGGTACTGTCTATCTGTGGTAGCTGTGTGGTGTCCTAGGGCGTCTGTCCTGTTTTTGGTGGGTGTTTGTTGTGCGAGCGAGCATGGATGTATCTGTGCGGGTGTGTCTGTCTGTCTGGTGTATCTGTGTTGTCGTTGGGTGTGTGTCTGTATGTATCATGTGTGTCTTTGCACTTGATGTGTGTGCTGCGTGGGTGTGGTGTCTGTGCGAGGTGTGTGTGCGGCGTAGCGTGCGTGTGTCTGTGTCTGTCTGTCTGTGTATCTGTGTTTGTGCGTGTATATCTGTTTGTTTGTGTGTCTGTGTCTGTGTCTGTGCAGTGGTGTGTTTTCTGGTCGGTGTGCGAGTGGTGTGTGTGTTTGTGTGGTTATGTGTGGGTGTGTTGTGTAGGGGTTCTTGGAGAGCTAGATTCTATTTCTGCCACTGATGTTTTCCCTTCCTCCGGCCGTGTCAGTTCGAGCGCCAGAGATGCTCCCGGTCTTCCTGTTGTTCGGAGGAGGTGGAAACGGTGGTTGAGGCCACCGAGAGAGGGTTAGGTAGCACTGGGGGTCTGGGTTGGGGGGGCAAAGGTGTATGTCCGACTCCCCCCCCCCCCCTTAATACAAGGCTTCTTCTTGGAGGACAGAGCTCTTAAACCTGCCGCTGACCCAGAGAGTAGTGATTGGCTAGCTGCGTGACGCTCCATAGAGGAACCATGCTCCACTAGTGGGTAGGTTTGTTTCAAAACCTTAGTGGAGGGGGGCTCTGGGGGTTGGGGGGTTCTGGGGTTCCCCATACAATGTTAAGCGTAAACACTTATTTCCTGCTTCTGGTGAGTTTTTTATTAACACTCGTGGTGCTAATCACCATATCAAGATAATCATTCTCATCATACCACAAATCTGTTGGAGAGAATCTTGTTTTTTGGGGGTATTTTTCACCTTTATTTTGACAGACCAAACCTCGAGCAGAACCAGGGCTCATGGTGTGGGTGTATCTGCCTCACCGGTTGGGGCAGACCGAGAGACAGACAAAGAAGAGACATACAAGCGATCAGCAGAGAGAAGAGATAGAGATTGTAGCAGAGGGTGACTCCAACCACAGATTCCCGCTCCATAACCACCTGCATAAGAGATAGGAGATAGAGAGAGGCAGAAGAAAAGTTTGAGTTATAACATATATATGGTAGAGTTGGCTACAGAGGGATAGATTAGGAGGAAGAGGGGCCCAGTGCATCATGTTAAGTCCCCCCAGCAGTCTAGGCCTAAGCAGCGTGACTAAGGATGGGGCCAGACTCCCGGAGCAGCCCTGACTATAAATCTATCTAAGGGAAAGTCTTAAGTCCCTCCTTCAATGTGGATACAGTGTCTGCCTCCTGAACTAAATGACCTGGTCCTGGGTTTTTGGGATATGTTAGGTTAGGATTAAGGTTTAATGTTTCATGACTGTGGCCATGTCACTCTTATGTAAAACCGTCCATAAAGTGGACCCAAGAGACCCATCGTCTGGAGAGCTGCAAGATGAATCCATTAGTTTGTCAATTGTTACATACTCGCCAACAACATTCCAAACATCCACATTTACAACTGGACAAACCCCATCCCAGAATCCTAGTCCCTAACCTGCTCGTTATGACAGACCTTGATATATCGCCCAGAGTCTGTCTAGACCTGCCTCTTTATGGAAGACCTGGGAGATAAAATAACATCCTGAGTCCTTCGTCTAGACCTGCCTCTTTTATGGAAAGACCTGGATATAATACATCCCCATATCCTGGTCTAACCTCTCTTTATGGAAAGACCTGGGAGTAATACCATCCCAATCCTGGTCTAGACTTCGTCTTAATGGAAAACCTGGGAGATAAATAACCCCAGAGTCCGTTCTAGACCGCTCTTTATGGAAAGACCTGGCTATATAACATCCCATAGTCTGGTCTAGACCTGCTCCTTATGGAAAGACCTGGTAGATAAATAACATCCCCAGAGTCCGGTCTCGACCTGCTCGTTCTGGAAAGACCTGGCGATAAATAACAACCAAACCAAAAAAATAAAAACAGAATTTTTAGTTTAAATAACTGTGTCAATGGAAAAAAAAACACACTGCTCTGTTATATTTCAAATCCAGAATCCAGCGTGAATCACGTCAAAAGGACAATTTCTGTTAAAATTAAGCATACCCTGTTAATTTTACAGATTTTAAATATTATAAGATTACCGAGTGGAGGAGCGCTAATATGACAGACATCAAACTTGTAAAATATTATGAGGCCGACACAACACCCCGCTCTGGAACATGAATATATTTAATTTTCATTTATTTACATATCAGTACTTAATTTCACAAGTGTACAATAGTTTCCTGCCTTTCACCTGCACACTCAGTGTGGTGTCTGGGTTGGGGGTGAAATTAAAAAAATGACCCTTATTTCCCTTGAAAATCATAACAGACTAATACTCTGAGTCTGTCAGCACAAAAAGAAGCATCGTTAATTGAAGGAACGACAAACTGGACAGTTTTCCTATTGACTTCCATTGTATCGTGTCCCCCCCCCCCCCCCCCCCCCCCCCACCCAGTCACTGCAGACCCCAAAACCGGGAAAAATAGGAGTCCAGGTGAAAAAACCCGGTAGTTATTCTAAGAAGTGACCCCTAAAACGTTACTTTTTAATGCAAACATCACCAACAATATATTAGCATATGTAAGTTTGGTTTCATTTACTCTTAAAATAACTGATTCAGTCATTAGTCCCGGGTTTTATTCATTTTATTCATAATAACAAAAGCTTGACCTGGATTTATTCGAAATAATTTGTAATAATATAATTATACTCTTTTAATGGAGTCTGACACTCTTATTACACACATGGGCCCGAAACGAGGATGGGGTCACGGTAGGGTGGGGCTGCAACTGCAGCACTCAAGGGGTTCGGCACCTTTTGGTCCCCTACAGGGACTTGAACCAGCAACCCTGCAGTTCCCAGCCCAACTCCTACATACTGAGCTCCTGCCCCCCCAAAAGTGTCCTTCTTTACACTCAAACCCAAAGAATTTTATAAATCATAACAGTATATTTCATACATAAATACTTGAAGTTTATGCTCGAAAGCCGGTCCAGGGTTCAACTCTGACCAGGTTCAAAATCCTACTGTCTGCCCCCCCTCCCCTCCCCCCCAATTCTTTGTCAAATTAAGGTGGAAAAGCCCCAAAAAATAATACAAACAACAATCCTGAAAATAAGGAAGTGCACGGAGCAACGTTGTTCAAACGTTTGGCCTGCACTGTATATAGATGATTCATTAACCCACACATTAGTAGTCTTTGCTTTAGTTCATAACTAAGCATTATTATTATTATTAGTTATTAGGATACTTGATTATTATTATCTGTCAGCTACCAGCTTGACCTCTGGGCCTCATATCATGTTGAAACCATGCTGAGTGCTGCAGTGTTCGCAGCGGCCACTAGTGTCACTGTTTCTGTTTGTAAAACCCCCTCGCATTTTCCCCTTCCTCCCCCCCCCCGCCCCCCCACCCTGAAGCTCCGTGCTGTCTTGACACCTTCTTCTCCTAAATGACCGTCAACCTGCACACTGTGAGGGAAGAGGGGATCTGGATTTTTCTCATTTCAACCCAAAACACACATCCAATTGAGAATGGACGTGTGTAGCGTTGAGTTAATCTCCACAGTTTCTACTTTTATTCGTTATTAACAAGCTGTGGTAATCTCAGCAGCCCTCACCTAACCCTGCCTACCCCCGCCCCCCCCCCCCCCCCGCAACGCACTATCCTGGTTAGGTGTACCATCCATCTCGAATATTTGTTCTTTGTGGTTTTAATTTTAACCCAGAAGAAGAAAATGAGTGCAAGAAAGATCCAAGGTGTCAAAAAAATGTCCCCACGCTTAGATAAATACCCAAATACAAAAAAAGAGAGAGAGAGAGAGAACAACTCCTGTGAGCTCCAAACACCTTGAAGACACATGTTAATGGATTTGGACTATATCAGAAAGAAGCCATCTTCTTCTTATAAGCCGACACGACATTCTTTAGGATGACTCTCTACATGCTGGGAGCCCTTGTCTCAAACTCAATGGAATGATGATAAGCTATATTTATTTGCCATCATGTCATGTCTATATTGGCGCGACTCCGTTTTACACACAAAACCTCTGGCTTGCCGGCCCACAGCTATCGACTGACGTAAATTCTCCTGTTGGCCGTGCCATTTTTTTTTTTCCATCTTCAGTTATTAACGCAGACGACAATGTTTTGACTTATTGAACCATAGGCCACTATCATCCACCTGATATAGTTCAGATGGTCTGTTCAGAGGATTTGTTTCCCCCCTCCCCTGGGCTGCACACACACACACACACACACACACACACACACACACACCACACACAACACCACACACACACACACCACACACACCCACCCACAAACACACACACACACACACATACAAATGTGGCACTTATGATTATCAGTCTACTTTCTGCTTTGTATCATATCAGCCCAGATATTAGGCACTAGTGAAATCTACTGAGGCCAGAGTCTGAGCCTTTTGAGTCGTTTTGCACAGATTTGCTGTTTTTTACACGTGATAACACGGGGTTCCATGCATCATGTGTGGGACTTTAGCGAGTCAAAAATAAAAAGTCAGCACATGTAGCTGGACAAAATGCCTTCTTCTATTTTCCCTGCTGTTGAACGCAGTGTTGGGTTAGTTTTCGGCCCCTGAAGCAACACAAGGGTAAGAAACCCATGATTGAGTTTAGAAATGGGATTTGCATTGCATTTTCTAAAGCTTATCCCTTCCAAGTGTTCGCCTGCAACACCGGTTATCAGATCAGAATCAGAAAATGGTTTATTCCTTGGGGATGTGGGCCTTAAAAGGAAATTATCAATCACATATGACAGAATATGGACTTTTTAAAAACAGATGAGGAGATACCGGGCTGAAAGATTGTTGTGCAGAGGCGGTGCAGAGATGTGCATGGAAGCCCAAAGACAACACCTGTGCACGGGCAATAAAAAGTTGTTGTTAAGCGAAGAGAGCTCAAAGCAACACAAAAAAGAAGCTGAAATTTTCACTATAACTCCGTTTTTATCCGAAACAGATCACGATTCCTTTGGGCAAAAATAGAACCAGTTAGCTACTTACAAACATGTCTAGTTATTGATTTTAATCAGATTTTCTTGTAGCTATTAGTCTTTTTTTATTTTCATTCACTTTTGTGCACACGCGAATATCTATCTATCTATCTTCTGTCCTGTCTGTCTTCTGTCCTTCTGGCCTGTCTGTCTGTCTGTCTGTCCTGTCTGTCTGTCTATCTACTGTGAAGATTGGGTTTAAAATGTGAAAACCTTATATTTTTAAGTCAAAGCACTTCCCCCCCCCCCCCCCCAAAACCTCTCCTTCCACTCCATCCACGGCCCACCTTAAAATCGTAGTCCGCCCCCACTTTCTCAGTCCGTCCTGATTGGCGAGAGCGCCGAGATGAAGCGGCTTCAGAAATGCAAAACGTTGCTGTCTCCTCCGACGACCGTTGATCTCACACCGCGCCGAGAAGCGGCAGATCGGAGTTGTCTGTAATCGCTCCAATGCCTCAGACCACACCAGGCACGGCACGGCAAAAAAAACCTGCACGCTCGGGCAACGGAGGCACCACCTTTTTGGGCGAAACGCATTGGAAGGACTTAAAGCAAAAGCCTTTTCCCATGCGAACCCATGACCGCAGCGGGTGGAGGATGCTTCAAGCCGCTTCCGGGGTCGTGGAGTGCGGGTAGTTGCGGGACTGCACGCCGCGCGCCAACGGACGCTGCCGTTCTCCTGTTCCTGCAGGTTGAGACCCGCTTTGTGTACGTCCCCACTGACTTTGGGCTACGTGCTGCCCAGCAGAGATTTTGAAGACACAGGGGCAGCATTAATTAAAGAATTTTTCTCTCCGCAAAAGCTACAAAGACAGTTGAACCCACACGGCTTCCAATGGACTTTTTCTTGTTCTTGTTCAAGTAGGGTACACAGATGCTACAAAAACAAAAAAGTCGCTGTGGAACAGTTGACATGGCGGAATATGAATTAAGTTGAACATAAAATTGTTCTCATTTTTTTTCTATGATCCCTTCATTCTGCGCATCTCCTTTTTGGATTTTGAGTTTTTTTTTTTGGCGACATGATTTTGTCCTTTTGTAAGAAATGCGCACAGAAACTTTGGATTATGGTAGGTCTTCCGTGCAAGCCAGTTAATTCCCCTGTTTGTATTGGTTTGCTTAGTCGAAGACAAATACAATCAGTTATGCACATATACGAACGGGAACACAGTTACGTGCGTATTTGACACCGTCTGTCCTCATGCTCTCTCCTCGCGTCCTTAAGAAGTAAAAAAAACAAAAGGAGAGCAATGAGAACGTATTGGTGAGTTTTAACATCCGAATTCTGTAGGCTGATCAACCATTTGAATAGTTCCTTGTATAGCCTCTCGTCTTTTTTTTCCTCTTATGGACAACGGAAAAAAAGACCGATTTCTGCAAACTGGCCGTCTGTGGGATTGATTGCGGGAGTATGTTTTGCTGGAGCGTTTGGTTCTCAGATTATAGCAGAAACCCCTGGCCATCAGAGAGAACCCATAAACCAACCGAGGCTAAACATGGCTCGCATTATAAGGCCCGTGTTTCACGCTGGAGCGCCCCCCGTGGCCCTGGAGCACGGCTGGGCCCGCTGACCTAGCCCAAATGCTCCCCGGGGGCTCAATATGAACAAACGGAGAGCATACGGGGCTTCCAACCCCGGGCCCTCGGACAATCACGCATGCGCGCTCCATCATCAGCAGCAGCAAGGACCCATGCATGATTTTTTAACAACCAATACACCCTCATCAAGGACATCCTCCGTCCATAAATCACCCCACCACCTCACCCTCATTTCAGTGGGAGTTGGAGCCCGGAGCCGGGCTCATCCTGCCTGCATGGTGGCGGATATGTCTACAACAACAATGGCAGGGGACCACAGGCAGGGCTTTGGAAAGGGATTTGATCCCTCGCTGAGTGGCCATGCGTGACTGCTTTCTCCCCATCAGCAGCACAGCACAGCAGCAGCCGCGGCCGGGGAACAGCCTACTTGCACATCATGGCCACCCAGTTGCAGCCACCACGCAGTCCACCCGCTCCCTGTCTCCCCTGGACCAGTCGCCCCTCAGAGCGCATCCTTCCACGCCCTCCCTTCCTCCTCATCCTCCTCCTCGGATTCTCACGCTTGAGAAATCGCGCATGCCCAACCAGGTGCTGTCGACGGATTAGATTTGAAACTTCCAGGAGGCTCCATCCGGACAGTTTGATGTAATGTATTTTTCCCCGTCAGAATCAGAATCTCCATGGGCCCCATTTTGGGAGGGGGGAGGCCAGTTCCCGTTGGTAATTATCCCAGGGAACCCGGCATGCCACGGACAACATGTATCCCGGCATCTCCAAGCCAGCCATCCGCCTCCGCAGCCCATCAGCCTCACATTTAGTGTTTTTTAGCGTTTGGAAAACGGCCGGAAGGTGCCCATGGGAATGGAGAGCCCGGGGGTCAACGGAAGACATTGTCCTCATGCAGCAGCGTCAACAACAACAGCTGGCTTGATAGCCAGGCGATTCATCCCCCCTGGCCTCCCACGCCCCCTCAGGCTGAGACCCGGCCTCCAATAACCCCAATTCTGGACGGAGGGGTTCATGGATGCCTGGCCAACACCCCCGTTTGAATATCCCATTCAAGACTGGAAAATAGGGTCGGCACCCCTATGGGACCCCATGGGTTTTTAATATGCAACAACCCGCTCCTCCCCCTCCCGCAGCCCCCGAACCATATGCTTCAACACTTTGAATCTCCCTATATGAACATGGCGAAAGCGATGTTTACTTTCCCATGCACGATGGCGGTTGAAGGCTGGTGTGCGGTGGTGGATGAAAACCACCTCGCTCCCTCCGCCTACCCCCCTGTCTGGAAGAGTTTCACCCCACCTGTAATGAAGGTTTCACCCCCAGTCCGCTGCAGCACCCTGCCTGAGCAGCATCTCTGCAGCAGCGGCAGAGGAGGCGCAGGAAAAAAAAGCCCCTGAATTTGGAAAATCAAACAGATGGCCTCTCGCAAACCACACAGAGGATGAGGTGCACCCATCTGCAGCAGCTGGGGGTCCCCACGGCGACTTTCCCCCTGGCCCAATGCTCCGGGGCCCTGTGGGGAGCATAGCCTCAACCCACTTGACAGAGAAATGTCGGCAGGATTACATTGATGGACAAATCCTCATGTGCTCTGGAGAATCCTGGGTTCCAGGGGTCCCCACCCGCCCGTGGAATGATTCCGGCGTATTGGTGAGCGGGGGGTATATCCCCCTGGGGCCTGCACGGCCAGCTGCAGCCATAACGGGCCGTGATGAATGTTTTCGAGCCAGGCATGGGCATGCAGGATCCCCATGAGAATACCAGGAGACGGAAATGTGCAGGCTCTCCCATTCCCCGGCAAGCACTCCACAATTCAACGTGTCAACATCTCCGCAAATGCATTCCTCCAGGAGCGGGGACGGGGCATTCCGATGCACCGGCGGAGAGGCGGACCGCTCTGACTTCCCCGCACCTCCAATGACCAGCCAACTGTCCCTATGGAGCGGTAACCGTCATGGGCCGGGCCACAAGTGCTCCCCAGGGTGAACACTCACCGGGGAGCTACCCTCCTCGTCTGAGTTCCTCCAGGCCAGCGTCGTCTGTTAGTTAGCTGGGGGCTCTGTCCCTCGGGAACTTCAGCAAAACCACACTAAAGACAGTTGTTTTCGGCCAGAGCTGCCTGGGCGCTCTTTCCAGTCCTGCCAGAACAAATGTAGCGCGGCCTAGGGCCCCCAATCTTAACGTACATTCAACAAGAAGAACCCAATGAGCCAGCGAAAACTGAGTCCGACTGAGCAGGACATTAGAGCAGCACGTCGAATGGTCCTAGGGCAGTGCTGGAGCTGAATATTTTTCAGAGCACGCTTCCCCAGAAACAGCCAGATTTCCTGGCAATCCTGGAATAGCAAACTCAAAGCCTCCAGTCAAGCCAGCCGGTGCAGGGTGAAGCCATGTGCCCTCTCCCCAACTACAACATGGAGCCTACCCCCGTGCAGTGATGGAGGCAACAACTCGAGAGTGGGAGAGGGGAAAAAGGAGGAGGAGAAAAAGAGACAGCGAACACTTGAGGCCCTGGAAATTTTTTTTTCCCCGGACAATGGTAACCCTGTTGTAAGTCAGCAGCAGACCCCCTCAGCTGGCTTGGGGAAGGTGTGGGGGCACCCCCAATGAGAAACACCTCCATTCCCCCTCTTGGTGGAAAGGGGCGACCTATATGTTGGGGACCAGGCGACCTGATGTCTTCTTGTGAGTGCTCCAAAGTGTCCGCCAAAGCTGACAGCAGCTCGCACCTCGCTGGATTTCCTGACGACGTCAGCACCCACTACGTCAACGAGGAGAGGTCGCCTCCCGCTCGGACGCGCGGGGGGCCTCGCCAACAACCCAATCGCACCCTATGGTCACCACCGCTCGCACCAAAATGCAAAGGATCTAGCACGGTTTGATAAGTGCGACAGACGCCCCTCTGCATGGGCATTACCAATCACACTACCCTCCTGCCAGACCAGCTACGGACTCAGCGCTGTTCAGTTGGGCCGGTCGGTTGATCGCACCCGGCACTCCCGTTTTTTGAGCCGGTACCACACCATCACACCCCTCGGCGATGAAATCCCCCGCGAGATCCTGCAAGTTTCATGTTGTCCTCGTGTTGCCCTCGTGTTGTCCTCATGTTGTCTTCATGTTGCCCTCGTGTTGCCCTCGTGTTGTCTTCATGTTGCCCCCATGTGGCCCTCATGTCCTCACATTGTCCTCACATTGTCTTCATGTTGCCTTCACATTGCCCTCACGTTGTCCTCATCAATACATTGTTGGTTTTAGGGGCCTGTCCGACTCATTCAGGGGCGGCTGTGGCTCGGTGGTAGAGCGGTTGCCAATCGGAAGGTTGGTGGTCCAATCCCTGGCCCTGCAGTCCCATGTCAAAGTGTCCTTGGGCAAGACACTGAACCCTGGGTATGTGTAACTGATGTCCAGGTGTACGGCAGCCTTGGCACACCACTATGTATGAATGTGTGTGGATGTTTCCTGTACTTTATAAAAGGAGCTTCGGGTATTTTTTGCTACTACTTTATTTTTTTTTATCCAACCAAATGTAGCTCAAGACCTTGTTGATTTGTTCATGTAGTGATTACTCTTTTTTTTCTACTTGTTAAAACTAGAAAACCGCCAAATAAACAGTCTATTTAGGAAATATGTTGGTTATGCGTTGAAATGAAAAAGCTGCTCGTTCTCATCTCGTGTTTCATAGCACCGATGGAGACTGTCCTCAGCCTGGACCTCCAGCTGTGTCCAGTCTTGAGCTTCCCTCCTTCATCTGTTGCTTCGTCTATTTAAACGAGAGGGACTCGTCTTCCCTGCGAGGGACGGAGGGGGACACACACACACACACACACACACACACACACACACACACACACACACACACACACACACACACACACACACACACACACACACACACACACACACACACACACACACACACACACACACACACACACACAGGGATGGATGGACGCATGCCGACTGCAGACTAACAGGAGGTGTGTGGGCGAAGCCTGCCCATCTCCGCTTTTAGAAACGGCGTTATTTGCTTGTTCTGGAGGGCAGATCCGACCGGTTTCCTCGCGGCAGCGGCTGACACATGTGACCGTTCCTGCACAAACAATAAAAAGAGGCGGGTGTCTCCGGCTGCAGACTGGCGGCTCTTTCCTGCCCTTTAGCACGGATTCCGCTGTTATTGTGCGACTCTTCTGACCCCGCGGGTCACCGGCGGTCTGGTCCATGCTGGAGTCAACAGCAACACTTCTGAGGGGATGTTTATCCTTTCTGATGTGCATTTTAACAGAGAACTACAGTTGTGTTCAGGATAATAGCAGTGTGTGAATGATGCTTGAATGCCTTAGAATGGCTTTTACTTCCATGATATCAATGCGAAACACTTGGGAACACTGCACATTCAATTCCAAATCAATACATGACTAAAATTGATCAAGTTTGTGTTCTACCTTCGCAGAAAGTGAAGAAAACTGAATGTTAGGCTGTTGAAAAAGAAGAAGCAATATTAGCTTTTTTCTTTACAAACTCAAACATTTACTGTATGAACTGAAAAATGTTTTCAGGTTTTTTTGGCTTTACTTTGAATCCATGCGCTAATATTTAGTTGCATAACCCTTATTTCTGAGAACTGCTTCACATCTGTGTAGCATGGAGTCACCTGTGAACAGGTATTCCAGCCCAGGACCATTAAACTACATCCCACAATTCCTCTGTATTACTGGGTTTCAGATGTAGACCTTCTTGTTAAAGAGTAAAATCCTTTTAGTTGAATTAAAAAGACCCGAAATCACCGTCCCCAAACCCACCAGACTCCATTTCAATTAACTTTTAACCATAGTCCTCAGATTGGACAGATAGTCTAGCTAGCTGTCTGGATTTACCCTGCAGAGATCTGAGGACCAGGTAACCATAGTCCTCAGATTGGACAGATAGTCCAGCTAGCGGTCTGGATTTACCCTGCAGAGACCTGAGGACCAGGTAACCATAGTCCTCAGATTGGACAGGTAGTCTAGCTAGCTGTCTGGATTTACCCTGCAGAGATCTGAGGACCAGGTAACCATAGTCCTCAGAAAAGAAAGGCTGGTATCCAGGCTAGAGTCATACCACACCCCCCTCATGTAAAGCACAATCCAAAATGTCTTTTTTTTCCCCAGACAAAATTTATTTTGATGCTTCGATACAATGTGAAGACGAGACAAGAAATCTCAGAAAGAAAAGGCACGAATCATACATTCACTATCATGTCCCCTGAATTTCAAAAGCTGATCAGAAACATTTAAAAGCGAGCAGTTCAGAAGTTAAACAGCTGTCGATTTCATAAATTAGGATAATACTCATACAGTTTGCTTTGAGAGTCCTTCCTCTCCCCCGATATCGCTGTCTCAACAGATTGGTAAAGCAATGGTTTAGTTTAGAAACAGACAGCAGGAATCCTTAAGACTTGGGAACATGGATTACACTGAAGACTGATTGCTCTTTGCCAATTATCCCAGTAGAGGAACAGAGGTTGTTGACGTTTTTCCATACATGGTACCGGCTCAAAAACGCCAAAACTGTCTCATATACTGGGACCAAAACAGAAACAGGCTACCTCTTCTCATCATGCTGACTTTGAATTTCCCCCCACAGAAAGGGGTATGGTTTGGTGTAAGAAAGTCAACCGTTTGGGGCAACAATATCCAAAATAAGATGCTTGTGTCGTATTGTTCACCTGAGAAGATTTTGTTAGTAAAAAAAAAAAAGGTTGCCTCAGACAATTGCTTCCCATATTTCCCATATTACCAGCCTACAGTCGTGTGACTCGTGTAAACATTTTAGGAATCCGTGCACACTCTACTGAGGAAGCGGTCACATTCCCTCGTATGGTTCACACAGTAAAAACATCCCAGATCACCGATTACATCGGTGTCTTGAAAGGAAACCATACGGAAAACAAACCCAACCCCAAACTCATGATGCACTATTTAAAACATGGACGCATCACAGCAACAAAAAAGGATCAAATGAGGGAATAACTTGTACTATATATGTATATATAACACTTGTGAGGATCATGATTCTGAAGCCTGAAGGGGAGAAAGTGCACTCGATAATATGGCATATCCATCCAAACAGCTGATCTGAGTCAGACTGCAAAGATTAACTGATTAGTTGTCAACTTAAACTAATTGCCGACTATTGTGATAATAGAATAATCGATTTCAGTCATCAGAAAGTAAAAAAAAAGTCTCTTATATGTGAATATTATGTCCCATATGACAGTAAACTGAGTATCTTGTGTGCGAGTTGTGGACAAGATATATTGGCTTGTCATCTTGAGCTCGGGAAAACACTGATTGACTTTTTTTTTTTTTTTTAACCATTTTAAAAAGGCCAAACAGTTCGATCGGGAAAATAATCGACAGCTTAATCAACTATTAATTCGTAGTTAGATGCAGCCCTAGATCTGAGGCGAAGATGTAAACCTGCAGCAGCAACAGCAGCGTACAGCAGGCCGGCACCGCCGCTACGCACATGACGCACACTCACTCCCTTAGGAAACATAAGGTAGGCACGTGTTAGAAGAAAATAGAGGAAAATAGGGGAAATCACAAGCAACTCCGCCCTTAAAGCACCGTCTGCCATGATTTGGGCCTAACAAGTAGCAGGCTGATAGCTCGTGCTAATGTTTAGGTGTCAGGAAAACTGCCAGTCAGAAGGAAGGGAGGTAGCTAGAGCAACAGCTGGCAGCAGAGGTACAATAGGTATTATAATAATAATAATAATAATAATAATAATAATGATAATAGGTCTGGAGATTAAGGCAAGCAGTGTGTGGTGCTGGTGTCGACTTATTGTTCTGACTCTGTAAACACACCTAGAGTGACGCAGAAGAGAAGAGGCCTGTTGGAAACCGTTTACCTCCGAGAAGCAGGGGAGTGAGACGGGCCTCTGGGGTGAGACGGGCCTCTGGGGTGAGACGGGGTGAGCGCTGCGCTGCAGTTTAGCTTGTGACGGAGGCTGGAGGGGTGCAGCACCATCTGTGGCTGTTTTTCAGTGCAGTTTTTCTTTCCTCTGGGGGACATCTGCTAGGGAGGCGAATACTGTGTTGTATATTATGTGTCAATGTCTTCAGAATAGGGTGTGTGTGTGTGTGTGTGTGTGTGTGTGTGTGTGTGTGTGTGTGTGTAACAAAAGAAAAAACACACGGGAGTCTGTAAACCTTCCAACAGTAACATCTCTGGGCTTGACAAGCTCACACAGATCTGGCCCCGCGTGAGCTCATCAGTCCACCCAAAGGCATCCACCACTGTGTGAGTGTGTATGTGCGAGAATGAATCACGTGTTTAATTTCTCGACGTATATGCGGCGAAAAGTGTGTGTGTGGTTGTGGTGTGTGTGTGTGTGTGTGGCGGGTGGGTGGGGGGGTGGGGGGGTTCCTATTAAACCTTTTGAGAGGGAGAGTGAATCCCGTGACCTGC
>NW_022605582.1:204692-205202 GCF_008692095.1 Etheostoma spectabile | reverse complement strand
GGGGGGCAAGGCGCCATGGGTGTTAGTAATCTCTTAATGGAGGCTGTGGCAGGAAGCAACACGAGTACGACAAACAGACACACTCATGCCGGGGAATGCAATCCACTGAGCAACAGTGTGTTCGGTACAGACCGAGGAGGAGACGAAGAGAAGTCAGACAGGGCATCACCTTCAGAGGAATGTTTTGGAGGAGTACAAAATAAAAAGTAAAAAGAAGGAAAATCTAAATATGACAGGAGAGCACATGTGGTCGAACACCCGCCTGCCACTGTGGAATGAGCCAACGAAACCTCTACTGTAGGAGCTCCTCTTCGTGTCTCTCCAGAAGCCTTGAAGGACGACGTGATGCTGATAGCTGGCGTTTCCCTGCCCCCGGGGACACCAAAACAACCACGAGTCTTATCAGCTGGGATCGGGGTCGGTTTCTAAAATCAATTCCTCGCTGTATTGAAACTATGATTGGGTGCGAGTCGGGGATCTGCTCTATTGATTGCATGTAGCAGAGTCCCC
>NW_022605582.1:199383-204682 GCF_008692095.1 Etheostoma spectabile | reverse complement strand
CTCCTTCCCCCCCTGTAGATCAGTTCTGGTAAAAAGAAGTGGCACTAAAGGAGCCCTCGTAGCAGTCTCCGTCGCTGCGGTCATGGTGGGAGTTTTAAAAAAAGAATCCTTTGCCTTGTTTTATTCGTCTGCAGCAGTAGTTCCTCGTACTTCTCCCCGTCTGCGAAGCTGTGGGGAAACAAGAGGAAAACACCGCGTCAGATTCAGGGAAGCTAAACGTGTAGGGGGCCCGTTTAGTGGCTCCATGCATTTCACTAGAAACCCATTTTTATGAATGGCTCAACAACAGAAATCTAACAACCCAGGTATCATAATCATATGATTTGGACGTGCCATTGGCCAATCAAGAAGTCTGTTAGCGCTTGATGCTTCTTTTCTTTTTTTAAGATTATTTTTTGCCGCTTTCACAGCTTTATTTGATAGGACAGCTAGGTGAGAAAGGGAAGAGAAGGGGGGGCGGGACATGCAGGAAACCGTCACAGGTCGGATTCGAACCCCTGACCTCTGCGTCGAGGCATAAACCTCGAAGTATACGTGCGCCCGCTCTACCCGCCGATCCAACCTCGCTATTTTTTGACGTGGATTAATTTTAGGACACGCAGTGACGCTGAAGAACACCTAGGAGTCCCAGACCCCCCCGGTAAAGATCCTTGCCTCAGTCGACCAAATTTTATGTTTTTTTCATGCTGAGTGAGTTATTTATGAACACATTTTAAAGTGCTGCTTTTTGCGCGATTCTTTGTGGAGAAACTTGGTTTTACAGATCCGTCAGATTATATCAACTAATCCTTTAGTCGACAAAATCGTACGAGTGTTTCTTAAACCGTAGACAGATAACACGACAGATGTCCTTTTGCAAACGGAAATCTTTCGCCTTTCCTCGCAAATCTGCTCCGACCGTCCCGATCCGGCCCCTTGTTTGTCTTCTGGGTAGATAAAAGCGTCGCTTTCAAATCCCCCCCCCCCCCCCCCCACCCTGAGGCCGCTGGCTTCGGAAAGTCAATTAATGGTGGAATCTGATAGCCGAACACCTCAAAATGGAAACAGTTCAAATAACAGGGGGGCCTAACAGAGAATGGACAGATCGATGAAATGCGCGAGGATTACCTTAGTGACATCAACCCATGCTCCCCACCCCCCCCCAACACCAATGTCTTTTGTCTTTCCAATCACAGCACACCTAAATATCCTTCTCACACTCAGAATCCATTTTGCTGTTAAAGAGGAATAAAAGGAGCCATCATTGAGCCTCCTCCCTTTTCCTTTCTCATGCCACCACCTTCTAACACCAACTGCACGCCCAAAACACACAAAAAAAAGGCAGACTGTTTGGTGCATCAATCTACCGAACGTGGGTTCGGTATTAATACCAGAGTGGACTTGGGGGTTCGTTGTTTGAAAGGCACTGGATCTACCAAACAGGCAACTGTCAGTCGTTGACTAACGAGGATTAATGTGGTAGAGGCGAAGAAGTGGAGAGAGGACAGAGATTAGCTTTTCGAGCGAATCCAACTAGTCCTTGATGAGAAGAAACACAGGGTGCTCACCCTGTTCTTTCTAGACCTTCAGTGGGAGAATCTGTAGCAGGCAAAAGTTAACCTGTTCTTGATTTCATGTTGTTTGTCGGAGAAGGGGCTGAGAGAGAACCGTGAGGTAAGAGGAGGGTTATTGGCATCTCTTTAAACCAATCAGAATCGATTGGGTGGTCGCTAAGGAGACGACGGTGGGCCTTTCAAAATAGCCCAGGAAGGAGCTGTTTGTGTGAGACCAGAGGTACAACGTTCAGAATGTGTTTTAGTACGGAACTATCGATGGACAGATAGTCTAGCTAGCTGTCGGATTACCACTGCCGGAGACCCGAGGACCAGGTTACCCATAGTCACTCAGATCGACAATTAGTCTAGCTATCTGTCTGGATTCACCTGCAGAGGACCGTGAGGACCAGGTAACCATAGTACTCAGATCTGGACAGATAGTATGCTAGCTGTCTGGATTCACCCTGCAGAGACACTGAGGCCAGGAAACCATAGTCCTCAGATGGGACAGAGTAGGTCTAGCTAGCTGTCTGGATTTCAAAAACCCTGCAGAGGACCTGCGGCACCAGGACCAAGCCAGTCATGATTGGAACAGATATGTCTAGCTAGCGTCTTTGATTACCCGCACGAGCACGTGAGGACCAGGTAAACCTAAGTCATCAGATTGTGGACAGTGAGTCTAGCTAGCTGTCTGGATTCACCCTGCAGAGATCTGAGGACAGGAACCATAGTCTGCAGAAACCAAACCAGAGGTAAACGCCAACACAGAGCTGGCGGGACATGAGAAATTCCAGAAGGGAAGCTACTGATAGACTAGATAGAGATCAACAGAGATGCTGCTCCTTAAAGTCCTGTGCTTTCCCATTGATGCTGAATGATGCAGGGTGGCTCAACTGACGTTGACCTGTGGGGCCGCAGTCATGGGGTTTTGAGGAAGGTGTGAGGTCCGTACAGGAACACGCTGCTCTCATCGAGTCACAACCACAAGCACTGAAACTGCCCAGAGGTCTCTGGCAAAGCTGACTGTGTTTATCGGTCACTTATCTATTTTTCTTTTGTTTTCTAGTGAAATGAAGCTGCACTTAGGGAATCCACATCTGTTGTTGGTCGGTAGGGCCCTTCTCCGCGGTGTCTGCTACGCCCTGCTACGTACGCTGACGCACTGACTACAGTCCCGCCTTCGCCCTGCGAGGCTGCTCGCCTGCTGGCCCTGTACGCGTGCCTGCTACGTCCCGCTAGCCTGCACTCGCTACGTCCGCTACGCCCTGCGCACGATACAGTTCCTTTACGTCTGCGCCTGCTACGATCTGTAGTCCTCCCTGCTACGTCTGATACTACGCTTCGGCCCTGCTAGTCCTGCTGTGCCTGCTAGCAAGCTTCCTGCGCGCCTGCTGCGCCCATGCTGCGCCTGCTGCGTATGCTTCGCCCTGTGCGACGTACCGCGCTTCGCCCTGCTACGTCCCGCTTCGCCCTGCTGGCCATGCTACGTTCTGCTACGTCCGCCTCTGAGTACTGCTAGCGGCCGCTGAAGACCTGCTACTTGTATGCCTGCTACGCCTGGACTATTCCGTTGCCGCTCGCACTTGCTTACGCTCCGTCGGCTTCGCCCATGCTACGTCCTGTAATGCCCACAGTGCCCGCTGCTGCCAGAATACAACAACTACTATTTTTGGACTGTTATTGCACTTCATTCAACCCCATACGGTCGTCAGGACCCGCACCTACCAAGAGCTGGGCGCTGGGTCTGGGTCTTGTCCCAGGTTTCTTCCTAAAAGGAAGGGTTTTCCTTCCACGGTGGCCCTGTTGCTGCTTGGAGGGAAATACTTTCGAACGGCCTTGGGTCCTGTAAATTCTGGGTGTGTTAGGACGGTCATCATTGTAAAGGGTCTCGAGTATAACTCTTGTCATTTGAATTGGATATATAAATAAAACTCTGAATTAATTGAATAGGTACATGTGGGTTCCGACGTAGATGGAGGTTTCCAAACCAACTATTGTCACGTCAAATTTAACATTAAAGTGGACATGTCAACCCGTGAAAGTTAAAAAACAACAAACTAATAAAAGCAAAACCACACCCAGTCTTTGGTTTCCACAGTGGTTTACATTTCCATCCTACACCACGTTACACGGTCACAAAAAAATTCACACTTGGGCGCAATTAGTCCAAAAGTTTGGCGCACACCCTGGGTGCCATGATGAATGGCTCCAATTAATGAGAGAAAACTGAAATATAAAGTCTACTTGTTATACAATGGATGGGTGTTAAAGCTTTAGTGCTAACCTTTTGTGTATTATTAAAGTCCGTTACATTTAAGCCCGTCGCCCAAATGAGTTGCAACAAAGCTAATTAAAGACTTTCATCTCCACAAAATCTTCGCATCCTCCAGTGTGAAGCGTTCAGACAGATCGTGGCCTGTTCGGTGACTTTTCCACCCGAGCAGAAACTAAGTGAAAATAACCTCTTCTGAAGAAGGTCCTCAGTGTTTTTCATCCATGTGTCCTCCTTGCACTGCAACGTGGGGATGCACGGATCACGCGGAGACTGGTATATGTCGTGGAACGGCGCCCAACAGCGGTTTCATTACTAGAATCTCATGGGGGCGCGCAGAGACTACACACAACAGCTTTAAAGAACACTATCACAACCATAAAACGATGTTCTTTGCGTAGTATTAAGTGAACATCCACTGTGGCACACCTGGGAGAATGGAGTTCGCTGAATTTCCTTTTTTATGGTACCTGAAGGGTCCTGAATCCTCGTGTCAGAGGTTCAGACATCGTCGGTCATCCTCACACAGCCTGTGTGATGGCAACCGCCTGTTTACTTAGGTCCAAATGGAAAAATGAGACAACATGCTGAATTGGGAGATGTAGGGGGAGGCTGTGGAGGGGGGGGGGGGGGAGGTGAGCACAGAAGCAGTATGTGGTTGTAAGCCAGGAATGTTTGAGTTGCCATTTGGCCAGGTCCACCCGGAATCCCATGTTCTCCTTGTACGGCCAAAAAAGCTTCCAGAGAGCATATTTAGAGTGTTCCTAAGAGAAACAAAGTGGTAAGGGTTACGTGAGAATGTGATTCAAGAAATTAAAGATGCTAAGGACTGTTTTTTCTTCGTCATTTTGCCTTTGTACCTTCTCTGTGGGGCAAAGCCAGTTGCATGTCCGGTCCGTTGTGAGCAGGCCTTTTCTGTGTGTGGTTGTATAATTCTGCTAAGGGCATTTATGATGTTACCTTTGGTTTTTTAAAGTTCAACATTTGAAGGGGATGCTGTAATTTGATCCCCATGTGTTGTGATATCCACAAGGTTCAGAACAACCTCCCAGCTTTCGTGACTGGAGGCCCAAAGTTGGTCATAGAGCAACGTGTGTAAAGAGTCAGTTGGCCACGAAGCTGAAAACTTCAAGGTTCTTTTTAAACATTCTTCAATCCTCTTGTAAAAACAAACACAAGTCCCCCAATTATACAGCAGGATTTAGATTAAAAAAATAGACTCTCCTGCTTTCAGGGAACCTTAGAAAGGTAAAGAAATAGGCATGTGGTTCTGGAAAGGTTTCTGAGGCACTCAGGAAACCCAAACGGACGCAGGGAGAATTTTAACAGGGTCACACAAAAACTAACGACGAGCACAAATGTATAGTTATCTGATTTTTTTGTTCTGGTGGTATGGATCGACCTAATTCAGAGTAAAATGGAGTTGCAAGGGAAAGAATAAACACACGTGCCACGTAGATAGACGTAGTGGGCTAAAAGGCTGTTCTGACAA
>NW_022605582.1:198646-199358 GCF_008692095.1 Etheostoma spectabile | reverse complement strand
CCCCCCCCCCCCCCACCCCATGTCTTTTTTCTTTCAATCACAGCACACATACATTCTCCTTCTCAACTTCAGAATTCCATTTGTATGTTAATGAGGAAAAAAGGAGCCATCTTGGAGCCTCCTCCCCTTTCCTTTCCTCATGCCACCACCTTCTACACCAACTGCACCCGCCCAAAATACACAAAAAAAAGGCAGACTGTTGGTGCATCATCTCCGTAACATGGAGTTTCGGATTAAACCAAGAAGCTGATTGGGGGTGTCTGTTTGAAGGCACTGTGTCCTCCCAAACAGTCCCAACTGTCATCTTGCTAACGAGGGATTAATGTGTGGTAGAGCGAATGAGAGAGTGACAGAGATTAGCTTCAGCGCGAATACCACTAGTCCTAGTGAGAGAAACACAGTGTCTCCCCTGTTCTTTCTGACCTCAGTGGGAAATCTGTAGCAGGAAAAGTTAACCCTGTTCTTGATTTCATGTTGTTTGTGGAGAAGGAGAACCAGGAAGAGGAGGGTTTATTGGCATCTCTTTAAACCAATCAGAATCGACTTGGGTGGCGCTAAGCGACGTACGGTGCCTCTTCAAAATAGCCTCAGGAAGGAGCTTGTTTTGGTGGAACATAGGTACGTTCAGAAGTAGTTTTAGTCAACAGGAACTCCGATTGGACAGATAGTCTAGCTAGCTGTCTGGATTTACCCTGCAGAGACCCGAGGACCA
>NW_022605582.1:195005-198295 GCF_008692095.1 Etheostoma spectabile | reverse complement strand
CTAGCTGTCTGGATTCACCCTGCAGAGATCTGAGGACCAGGTAACCATAGTCTTCAGAAACCAACCAGAGGTAAACGCCAACACAGAGACTGGCGGGACATGAGAAATTCCAGAAGTGGAACGTCACTGATAGACTAGATAGAGATTCACATAGACTGCTGCTGTCCTTAAGTCCTGTGCTTTCCCATTGATGCTGAATGATGCAGGGGCTCAACCTGACGTCACGCTGTGGGGGCCAGTCATGTGTGTTTTGAGGAGGTGTGAGAGTCCCGTACAGGAAACATCGCTGCCTCCATCGATCCACCAAACACAAGCACTGAACTGCCCAGGAGTCTCTGGAACAGCTGACTGTTTTATCGGTCCCTTCCTCTATTTTCTTTTGGTCTTTCTCCGTGAAATGAAGCTGCCTTTAGGGAACCATCTGTTTGTTGGTCGGTAGTGCGGTGTCCTGCTACGCCCTGCTACGTCCCGCTACGCCCTGCTACGTCCCGCTTCGCCCTGCTACGTCCTGCTACGCCCTGCTGCGCCCTGCTACGTCCCGCTTCGCCCTGCTACGTCCCGCTACGTCCTGCTACGTCCCGCTACGTCCTGCTACGTCCCGCTGCGCCCTGCTACGTTCTGCTACGTCCTGCTGCGCCCTGCTACGTTCTGCTACGTCCTGCTTCGCCCTGCTACGTCCTGCTGTGCCCTGCTACGTCCTGCTTCGCCCTGCTGCGCCCTGCTGCGCCCTGCTGCGCCCTGCTGCGTCCTGCTTCGCCCTGCTACGTCCCGCTTCGCCCTGCTACGTCCCGCTTCGCCCTGCCTGCGCCCTGCTACTTCTGCTAACGGCCTGCGGCGCCCTGCTAACTCCTGCTGCGCAGCTGACGTCCTGCTACTCCTGCGATTGTCCTGCTTCGCCCTGCTTACGTCTGCTTCGCCCGTAGACGCTACGCCCTGCAACTGCTAAGAATCGCCTGCTACGTCCGAAGTCGAGCCCACGTGCCCTGACTATTGCCAGGAACTACAACAACTACTATTTTTTGTGACTGTATTGGCCACTCTTCATTCTAACCCCCCCGTCGTCAGACACCGCTGCCTACCCCAACTGGCCTGGGTCTGTCTGTCCCCAGGTTTCCCTAAAGGAGTTTTTCCTCTCCACTTGTGCCCTGTTGCTGCTCTGGAGGAAACTACTAGAACGGTTGGGTCCTTGTAAATTCTGGAGTGTGGTCTAGACCTGGTCTATCTGTAAAGGGTCTCGAGATAACTCTTGTTATGAATTGATACTATAAATAAAACTGAATTAAATTGAATAGTGTACATGTGGGTCCGACGTAGATGGCGTGTTTCCAAACCAACTATTGTCACTCAAACTCTTAACTTAAAGTTGGACATGTCAACCCGTAAAGTTTAAAAACAACAAACTAATAAAACAAAACAACACCATGTTCTTTGGTTTCCACAGTTTTTACACTTTCCATCCTACCACCACGTTACCACGGTCACAAAAAAATTCACACTTGGCGCAATTAGTCCAAAAGTTTGGCTGCCCACACCCTGGTTGCCAATGAAATGGCTCCAATACTGACAGAAAACTGAAATATAAAGTCTACTTGTTCTACAATGGCTGGGTTAAAGCTTTAGTGCCTAACTTTTTGATATTATTAAACGTCCGTTACATTTAAGCCGTCGCCAAATGAGTTGCTACAAAGCTAATTAAGACTTTCATCTCCACACAACTCTCTCTGCATCTCTCAGTGTGAAGATGTTCAGAAGATCGTGGCGTTCGGTGACTTTCCCGAGCAGAAACTCAAGTGAAAATAACCTCTTCTGAAGAGTCCATCAGGTTTTTTTAATCCACTGTGTCCTCCTTGGCTACTAGCAACGTGGGGATGCACGATCACGGGAGACTTGTATCACGTGGACGCGCCAACAGCGTTGTCATTACTTAGAATTCCTCATGGGGGCGCCAGAGACTACACACAACAGCTTTAAAGAACACAACATCAAACCAATAAGCGATTTAAGTGACACTCCCACTGTTGCACAACCCTGCGGAGAATGACCGAATTTCTTTTTCTGGTCTGAACGGGTCCTAATCCTCGTGTCCAGAGGTTCAGACCTCGTCGGTCTCCTCACCACAGCTCTGTTTGATGGCACCCGCCTGTTTACTTAGTCCAAAGGAAAATGAGAAACACATGCTGAATTGGGAGAGATGTGGAGGGGGGGGGGGGGAGGCTGAGCACAGAATGCAGTATGTTGGTTGTAAGCCAGGAATGTTTGAGTCTGGCCCACTTTGGCCGGTCCAGCCCGGATTCCTCCATTGTTCTCCTTGTACGGCCAAAAAGCTCCCAGAGAGATATTTAGAGTTGTTCCAAGAGCAAACAAGTGGTAAGGTTTTACGGAGAATGTGATTCACAGAAATTAAAGACTGCTAAGGACTGTTTTTCTTCTCTTTTGCCTTGTACTCCTCTGTGGGAAAGATCCAGTTTGCATGTACCGGTCCGGTTGTGAGCAGGCCTTCTGTGTGTGGTTTTAACTTCTGCTAAGGGCATTTTCTTGATGTTTACATTTGTTTTTTAAATTCACATTTTAAGGGTATTTGCATGTAATTGATCCCCATGTGTTTGATATCCAAATGTTCAGAACAACCTCAGCTTTCTGTACTGTGAGGCCCAAATTGGTCATAGAGCAATGTGTAAAGAGATCATTTGGCCACGAAGCTGAAAACTTCAAGTGTGCTTTTTAAAATTCTTCAAATCTCTTGTAAAAACAAACACAAGTCCCCCAATTATACGCAGCGAGGCAGATTAAAAAAATAGCCTCTCCATGCTTTCATCGACCTTAGAAGGTTAAAGAAATAGCATGTGTGGTTCTGAGAAAGGTTTTCTGAGGCACTCATACAAACGGCGCAGGGAGATTTTCACAGGGTCAGCACAAAACCTAACGACCGAGCACATATGTCATAGTTCTCTGATCTGGTGTTATGGATCGACTAATTCAGAGTGAGCTATGGAGTTGCAAGTGAAAGCATAAACACACGTGCACGTATAGACGTAGTGGTCTAAAAGCCTTCTGACATCACCGAAGAGTAGAGTGGAAGCAACATACGGCCATGATCACATTTAGCGTCTTTGATTGACAAGAAAAGATTGACTAGGGCGCTTTTGTAGATGAAGCTGGCGGCGTTTTAATTACAAAAAGCAGCAGAGAGCATCTTTTCTTGTCATTACAGCTACTGCTACAGTAATATGTGGAGTGGTGCTAACGTTACTTAAACAAAGTGGTGGAGCAAGCTAGAGAAAGAACAGAGA
>NW_022605582.1:194572-194886 GCF_008692095.1 Etheostoma spectabile | reverse complement strand
GAGAGAGAGAGAGAGAGAGAGAGAGAGAGAGAGAGAGAGAGAGAGAGAGAGAGAACCAGGTCATACCAAATTTTTGTTTATTACACATTTTCAAACTTACAATACCATCTGGCTTCATCCCAATATAACGCATTACTGAATTATACACATTACTTATCTTTTGTATTATTGTTGTATGTGTCTTGATTGCAACGTGGGTCGGAGAGAAACATATTTTTAATTGCACATGTTGCAGAATTGACAATAATGACTCTGACACCACAGACTATTGAGACTTTTAAAAAAAGGACTAAAAACATTTCTTTTTAGCAGAA
>NW_022605582.1:193807-194484 GCF_008692095.1 Etheostoma spectabile | reverse complement strand
GATCTGTTTAAATGTAAAGTGCACTACAAATAAAATGTATTATTATTATTATTATTATGACTTGAATTCAGCCCTCACCTCGTCCAGCTCCCTCTGTGTCTCTGCCTCCATCCGCCGGATGTCCTCCATGCTCAGCTCCACCCACCTATCAATCCAGCAGAAGAGCTGGCGGTGGAAGTTATTGAAGATCCTCTTCTCTTGCTGAGGGAGACAGTGGGAGGCTCGGTTAGGGCTGGCTGATGTAGATTTATTCATTTGATCAGGACAATGCACATCAACATTTATGTAAATGAACCAGTGTTAGCCAATCGGCTAATTTTCCACTGTTGTCCTACCTAGCATGCGTGTCTTTATGGTGGGAAGAAACACGGGGAGAACATAGGAACTCCACGCAGAATGACCTGGATTCAAATCCAGAACCTTCTTGTTCTATAAATTTATATTATAATATCGAAAAAGATGTACTTTGAACTTTCACAATATGAAAACATGTCTGTAACTCATTGGAGGAAAGTAAGCCCCGACTAGGAATTGGTTGCAACTACATGCTTGGACAACTAGTTAAAAACTATTCATGAAATTTACACAATGGAGAGGCTAATATTTTCTGTAAAACTGTAAAAAACAGAGGATGTTTTTACAGTGTGTTCAGGGGACAGGCAGCTAGCAGATAGTGA
>NW_022605582.1:192617-193599 GCF_008692095.1 Etheostoma spectabile | reverse complement strand
AGTGTGTTCAGGGGACAGGCAGCTAGCAGATAGTGAGATGTTTTTTACAGTGTGTTCACAAAAAATGTTGTAGCCTAAAGAGCGTGTGACATCGCTGGGAGCACCTTTAATTGTTTTTTGAATCTAGAACTATGTATACCCTCCCTGATAAAAACCTAAATTAAAAAAGAAAAAAGAAAAATGTACCTAAACTGTCTTAAATTACATGCGATTGAACTCTTTTTACATCGTGACATTAACATTTGCACGTGAAGTCAAATAACAATAAAAGCAAATAATCAGACAGTCAAGGAGCCGAAGGATTTCTTCTGCCAACTGGATCTCTCAGAGCCTGAATGCAACTCCGAGATAACAGACTGTGTGAAGTTGAACGTGTGACTCTAACCTCATGGATGAAGCTCTCCACTTTGGTCTGCAGGCCCCACCACTTGAACTTGACTGTGACCAGTTTGTAGGCACACATCCGCGGGCAGTCAGCGTTACTAACCAGCTCTTTCTGTTCGGAGAACAACAGCAAAAAGAACGAAAAAGACTCAAAAAACAGTTTTTTTTTTTCTGTTTTTTTTTAAAGCGCAGTATCAGAATAAATCACACAGTCAAAACTTGACAGAAACTTTCCAACAAGAGAACAATCACGAAAACAGCAAAAGGCTGAGAGAATATTATTTTAGACTCATCTTGGATGCATTCAAAGCTAAAAAAAAAAATCATTAATACATAATGCTTTGGGTATGGAGCTTGCTGAAATAATTATCAATATGAAGATGTGCTGTGCAGAGATAAAAGAGCCCTGATCTACAACACACTTTCTAAATCCACCCGCTGCTTGCACTCTGTCTCCCATAAAGGAGAGAAATGGGGGAGGGGGGGGGATGGGGCAGAGCAAAGTGGATAAACTCCAGATGAAGGGACCATTTCTCTGCCTCCGCCCTGACAGCGACACCGTTCCCGATAGGCATGCCTTTGTGGCCAGGGAAGGCAG
>NW_022605582.1:178437-191372 GCF_008692095.1 Etheostoma spectabile | reverse complement strand
CTGGCAGAAGGAGCTCAGAGTAGAGCCTTTATCTGACCTGGTGACTGGAAATTTCTATTACATCCAATTAGGGCTGAGAAAGAGGCGATTTGTCTTCATCAAACTGCAGCCTTACACTTGTGCCTTCCTCCAGCTCTGTACTCTCGGATTATTACCGGCGATGGTGCTGCTGCGGAAAAGGACTCTGTCTATATTTAATAAAAACATAAAACATCCGATTGGGTTACGCATTTGCCCACTTTATGTCAAAATTAGCAGTGACACCTTTGCTTTGAGTCGACGCTCTGTCAGGTTGCAGAGGAACTGTGAGTGAAAAGCCTTTTTTTTAAGTCCAGCCACAAGCTCTTGATTGGATTGAGGTCTGGACTCTGGCTCTGTATCTCATGTGACATAAACATTGTTGTTTTTAGGAATTTTTTCGAGTTGTTTTGCCTTTTTTTTGGCGGAGGTTGCTGGATAATAAATCTTCTCCCAAGTTCAAGCAGTTCTCCTGCAGACTGTAGCAGACTTTCCTGTCTTTTACAGCATTTACTTTACCTTCTTACCATCACAAACACCACACAAAAAGCTCAATCTGTGCATCTCAGAGCACTGACCGTCCTTCCACTGTGTTCGAGGGTCTCCTACACAACTTATGGCGATAGTAGCCCAAATGTCTTGTTGTGGGTTTGTCCAACAGTTGTTGTATGCGTAGTGTCTGCCATCCCGGCCATTAAGCCCCGTGGCTTCTTCAGAGTTGGCACCGGCCTCTCAGTGGGGAGCACAGTCTGCTCTAGACAGATTTATAGATGTTCCAATATTTCTTTCCATTTTTGTTATGACGGGCCTCACTTTATGTAGTGCTTTGGAAAATGTCCACATAGAATTATGCAACATCTTGTGCAAGTGGCGAAATCTGTGAAGCTACAGCTACGGACTCAGGTCATTGTGAATGACAATGTCCCACTCTTCCAATAGTCTGGTAAACAGGGTCAAACATGGGTTGAATCTTTGTGTGCACATCTCACCTTTTGGCAGGTGCAGGACAAATGAGAAATACTAGAGTGAAATAAAAATGTAATGTGCACAACACTGCTTTAAGGTCACATAATTGAATTCAAAGACAACGTTTCGACCCTACTGGTCCTTCTAATTCCTGCCTGAAGAAGAATTAAATTGTTAGCTTAAAGCAGCGTTATGAACATCACATTGTTTTCACTTTTGAATTTGCGTGTGAATGTAGATTCCACAGCTCACAGGAGCGTTACCTTCCAGGTGGGCCCGAGGGGTCCTCGGCCGGTCTTCGCTGATTTGAACGTGGCAGGGTCCTCGTCTGGCTTGTAGTCCTGCAGGGAGAGCAACTCGTTTAATTATTAAAATACAGTGCACATTATATTTAGCCGACACACAAACTGCTCAACAAGCGGAGGTTGTCTGCATGATTGATTTAACTGTTTACAATTGAGCACTGCTACACCATGGATTGAACAATAAATAGTGGGTTTGTTTAATTTGACAATATAAGTTTTTGATCACATTTTATTTTATGGTGTTCAGTGGGTTAGAGCAGTCCTACACTGCTGTTCAATCGCTGTGCTCCAAACCAGTCGGGGTCCTTATTAGGCGGGTTCCAGGGGGTCCCAAGCCAAAAGGGGAATTATTTATTTTCTCTTATATTTCCTTGGGGCAACACTGACTTTTACAACATTTTCTGACATTTTATAGACCAAACTACAAATCCATCCGGTAAACAATCAAAAATATTAAATCAACAATGAAAATAATAGCTAGTTGCAGCCCTAATTTTGAGCACTGGCTCTATACACTTAAATTTTTTAGGGATCCTTGATGGGAAAACATTTAGAAACCACTGCTCTAAACTAAGCAGCACAGCACTCACTGCCACTGCAAGGACAGAGTCCTGCACCCATTCCCCAAAAACCTGAGATTAGAGATGGACCGATTCCATTTTTTGCTTCCCAATTAGATTCTAATACCTGAACTTGCATATCGGCCGATACAGAGTATCAGTGTGTCATATATATATATATATATATATATATATATATATATATATATATATATATATATATATATATATATATATATATATATATATATATGTATATATATACACACACGATTTTTTAGGTCTCTGTTCAGTCTGTCGTTCAATGTCACAAAAGTTGACGAAAATTCATGCCATCTTTTTTTTTTCCCGTAGTTTGCTATAGTAACCATAAGATAAGAAGTATGAATGCAGCAACACTCCCTTCACTATATTGTTTTATTACACACACACACACACACAGTCATGTCCTGCTAAACCCATTTTGGCAAACTAACCACCTGCTCCTCATTCCACAGGAGGATATTGGTCCCATGGCAAAAGACGACTTTTAAGGCATATAGAAAAATGCAGAGCGTATATGCCAACCACATGAGCATGTGACAAACATGACAAAGTTGACTTAATAAAACAGGCAAGAGGAATGGTAATACAAATGAAATGGCTTTCAAATTATCAACAGCTCAAGGGCCCAGCAATTTAAATAAATCATGATGCGCCTGCAGCTAAAAGCTACTTTTCAGGGCTATCGACTAACAGGAGGGTGACACACACACACACACACACACACACCACAAACAAACAAAACACAACACACACCACCAAACACACACACACACACACCACACACACACACACACACACCACCACACACACACCCAAAGCTGTTTTAATGCTGAGAGCCCATCACTGTAAACAATACACTGTGCTGCCCTAATGAGGTCTGTGAAAGCGATGTGCCGTGGTTTCGTTGAAGAAAAAGGGGAGCTCGTCCACAAGTAAAGCAGTGTGTGGAAGAGTGGGAGGTGTTTGTGGGTGTGTGTGGTATTGTCTAGTTCCGGCGTACCCAGCACTGTGAGCCTTAATTACACTAACAAAATCATCCGTGCTGGCGGTACGCGGCGGGGCCATGCAGGAGCCAAGCAGGAGGCAGAGAGCTGATAGGGTCCTCAGACACAACACACTCTCCAGCAAGGTCAAACACCTACGCTCGTGAAACTCCACACCGAACACAAACACCACACAACACACAAACACACGCAGAGATTTACAATCACATGGAAACCAACGAGAGAGACACACACACACACAAACAACTAACTACAACAGGAAACCCCCACACACACACACACAGAAACCCACACACCACACACACACACACCACAAACCCAACCACAAACACACAAACACACACCAACACCACACACAACACACACCCACCACACACAGACACACACACACAAACACACACACACACACACACCACCACACACACACACCACACACACACACGACCACAACAGGAGTACGGCTCCTCACAATCACACCAAACTACACACCACACACAGAAACCAACGAACACACACACACACACACACACACACAGGAAACCAAGACACACACACCCAACACACGAAACCACGACACACACACAACACCACACACACACCACACACACACAACACACATCAAACACACACACACAAACAAAAACACACACACACACACACAAGCTAAACGACGCACAGAAAACAACGACACACAAAACTGGCTTTACTGCTCCAACACACACACACACACCAAATAGCCTCAATAACAAACACACACATGCAGAGCCACAGAAAAATGAGGCAATGTGAGTCAATAACAGCAATAATGTGGAAGTTATCAAAATAATATTTTGGGATTCAACGAGAAGTCATCAAAAAAGTCAGACGATATATATATATATATATATATATATATATACACACACACACACACACACACACAAACTTCTATATATATGCACATATATACTTTTATAAATATTAGCGAGGCAACCTAAAGATGCTCAAATGGTGTGTATAGTTTTAAATGCTTTAGAATAGAATAGAATAGAATAGAATGCCTTTATTGTCATTATACACGAGTACACGGTACTTGTGCAACGAGATTAAAGCAATCCCTTTGCAGTGTTACAGGGGAAACAAAAAAAATATAAGATATAACCGTAGAGAGACAAAATGAAACGATCAGAGATATAACTGGTAGGTGACAAAAGTTGTTTTTCGGCAAAAAGTGTTATACAATATATAAAATCAGCTTGAAGAATTAGAAGTGGTAACAACCAATAATAATCAAGTGCACAATGGATGGAAAGAATGATAGTAGTCTAAATAAGTAATAATGCTTCACAGTAATGGAAAGTTACATGTATTAATATTGCCACATAGTGAAATGAAATGGCCAATGTTCCAGTGTCCTATGAGGTATTATATAACAGTAACAGTATAACAAGATAATTCAAGATGTTGATGTTTAAGTCAAATAGAGACTAAATGTTGGAGCTAATTCACATTTATTTAAAACATAATAAAATGAGAAATCAACTCTAACCGTCCAATGAGTTTTCATAAACTGTCAGCCAGACTGAAAAGTGTCCTGGCATTTCATCTTCTGCTGATACAGTTTACTAAAATACATTTCCAGCTTTGGATCCACTAAAACGGGACGTGCTGCGATGATCGCCCGCTTCACAACGACCAAACACACACACGTCACTTTGGTCTTGTCTAGAGATGGTCCGATACCTTTTTTTTTGCTTCCCGATACCGATTCTGATACCGAGAACTGATCCGATACCAGTGTTTCATTTATATGTTATTATGTTTTAACAGCTGTATACTGCTATCCCTGTATGGATGGGATATGATTGTGTTTCCATTTTTTCACTAATGAATTGTCCTGTTTTTTCTTTTTGTTTCTTCTTGTTTTTATGTACTAAATGTTACTATCCTATGTCTTTTTTTTACTGTAACTCCAACCTGCCTGTTGGACTGCAGATGGAAATTAGCCCTCGGGCTACAGTCTGGCTCATTTACGTGTACTGTTGTGCATGTTCATCACTGTGCATTGTCCTGAATTAACAAAATAAATAAATTTCTATCTTTGTTGTCGGTCTGGCTCAGGTTCTGACAACAATGAACGCCACAGAACTTTCTTTTATCATCCAGTTTGACTGTCAGTTATAAAGGAAAAAGAACATAAATAAACCACTTTAACGTAGATTTTCTACAGGGCTTTGTAACGTGGTATTGGATCGGTGTATATAAACTGCATTACTTCCCGATGCCAGCGTTTTAGATACTGGTATCGGTATCAGAACATCTCTAGTCTTGTCAATGGAACATTTGGCAACTTTTGAAAAGTCAACTTTCCATCCAGAATCTTAATGGCGTCCATTTGGGCGTCTCGCGCTCTCTATCCACTCAAAACGTAACATTACTGCTCTTTGGCCAGGTCGCAAGCCCAAACGGGGTGTGTGTGTGTGTGTGTGTGTGTGTGTGTGTGTGTGTGTGTGTGTGTGTGTGTGTGTGTGTGTGTGTGTGTGTGTGTGTGTGTGTGTGTGTGTGGGGCGTGCCTGTTGTCTTGTTTCCGGTCTAGCTAGATCCGGTGGGTGTTGTAGTTTTACCAGTTGTTGCAACAGCATGTGGAAAAAAAACTACAAAGTTTGCCAGGCCAAAAAGAACATCAATTGCACGATTAAAAAGAAATTTAGCTGTTAAAATGGGTTTGCATTAATGCCGTTAATAACATGTTTAACTGACAGCACTAATAAAATCTCTTTAGGTTTTATACATGTTGCTGAAGATTAAGAATTTGGATGACGTAGCTCTAGGCTTTGGTACCATTTTTCCAACATACAGACTAAAAAGACCTAAATTGATACCTGGTCTGTTACACACTGTACATACAAAGTAAATGTTAAAATACTTCAGTGTCAGTAATTCTTCCTATGCATTGATCCTCCAAACTTTCTGAAATGAACCAACACTGAAATTAAAGAGGTTTCCGTGTCTCTAAAGAAAAACATTTTTTATTGATCTGCTCAAAAGTAAATTAAATGTTAAGAATACTGCTCATTGAAAATAAATCAGTAACATCTATTTGACCATTCCTTATGTAAAGGGGATTGTGCAGATTGATCCTGTAATGATCAGGACCATCCACAAGAGGGCGCCAGACTGGGTTTTTATCATTTACCATTCACACTTGAAGTGGAAGCGGGCCAGAAGAGTTTTTACTTACAGCGTTGGACACTTGACTTCTGTCTGCAATGTCAATGGGAACAACACTTACACTGTCCCACGTGGAACCATCTAGTTTGTGCACCTGGGAAAAAAAAAAAAACATTTGTAAGACAAGCACCCAGACTCAGAGTGAGGTACATCTCATGTCCCTTATTTGATGGCTTTTTGACTCCTTGGTCCTCGGCTGAACCACAAGATGTTCCGTCCCTCCTTTGAATGCCGTCTCAAATGTCTTATTTCTGCCCCTAGGGGTAAGAAGCATCGGGGGGGGATCATAAAGGAGCTATAGGTGGGGAAAAAACGAGAGCAGCAGCCTCTGAAGGAGTTAGCTAACAATTCCCAAACAGCTGACATATTCATGTGAAGCTTCAGGGAAAAAGGACGTCTCATCCCTCTAAATCAGTGGTTCCCAAACTTTTTCAGCTCAAGACCCAAAAGAGAAATTTGGTGTCTCCCCCGGGACCCAAATTTACCAAAATACACCATGAATCATGGTAACATCTACATTTTTAAACTGTGGACAAAAGACAGAACAAACCATGAATTTAAATGGATATGAAGTATATTTATTCCATTATAAAAGCAAACAAAAACAGAAAAGGTCTCTATTCTCCTTTTTTGTGTCTCACCCCTTTCTCAACTCATTTTCTTACTCCCCTCCTAGGATGAGAGAGAGAGAGAGCGAGGAGAGAGAGAGAGAGAGAGAGAGAGAGAGAGAGAGAGAGAAGATAGAGAGAGAGAGAGAGAGAGAGAGACCCCCCCCCCCCCAGCATCTGAGCTGAACAGACCAGAGTAGCAAAAAAAAAAAAAAACGCTCATTCACATCAGATTGAGATGCATTTCACTGCCAATTGGCGACCCAATAAAACGGGTCTGGATCCATTTTGGGTCCCGACCCTAAGTTTGGGAAACATTGCTCTAAAACACATTTGCTTGTTGCCTCTCTCCTCTCGTGCCCCCTCGGTCGGGGGGGGGGGAGGGACAGACACTAAGACGCGAGGAAGGGAGGGAGGCAAGTGGAGGAGTCGAGGAGGCAATTTAAGCGACATGAGCTGCACCACTGGGGTTCAGACTGGATATTATAGATATTTGCTTGATAAGAGGGAGCAGAGTTACTCACATTTTCTTGTGTTCCGAGGTCTGGTTTGTGCCACGTCTCGATCTTAATGAAGAAATTGTCTTTCATGTATTCATTCTAGAGAGAAGAGCCACGATATGATAAGATATTACACAACTGAATGTATAGAAAGTATGTGGAGTATGAGGAAACACCTTTAATTAGATTTTATAACCCTTGTGTTGTCTTCCGGGTAAAAAGTGAAAATCAACAATTTTTTATCAATATTTTTTACATTTTTCTTACGTTTTTGTCCCTTTCTTTTGTCCCTTTTGATGCTTTTTTTCCAATGTTTTTCACTTGTTTTGACGTTTTTAAGCAGCTTTTCAACGCATAAGCAGAAGCAACATGTTTCCTAAATGCGTATAAATGAGTCGTACAGGCCCCTAAAACCAACAATTTAAAAAAAAGCCGTTTGTTGCACCACTCGGCTGCATCTCCGGCCACGAGAGCTGCAGAGATCCACTGATGAATCGATTAGTGGTCAAATATTACATTAATCCATTAGTCTGTTTGAGAACTCTCCATCTACAGCTTGTTACCCTCGTGTTGTCTTCCCGTCAAAATTGAAAATCAACACTTTTGTTGATGCTTTTTATCAATATTTTAAACTTTTTCTTACATTTTTGTCCATTTCATTAACACTTTTGATGCTTTTTTTCCCCCCAATGTTTGTCACTTAATTTAATTTTAATTTGAATCACTTGTTTTGATGTTTTCAACACTATGTAACTTATTAACTTTAGTTTTAAAGTTATTGTGGAATTTATGGTCAATAAACTTCATTTATAAAATTATACCTAACGTTTGAGTTAGAAAAGCAGAAATTAGGATTATTGGACTAAATTAAAGGATGGATGTTTGATGATAACACGACTTGGAATACAGTGGTGCTCAAAGTTTACATACCACATGCTTAAGTTGACTAAAAGAGGAATAAAAAATCCATGTTTTTGGAATTTATTTTTATACCTAAATTAAAATATGTAAATCCACCTTTAGGACACCATTTTCTTTGTGATGAATAACTATTGTAAATAAATAAATGTTCTTATTTAAAATACAGGGTCATAGTATACATACCCCTATGTTAAATTCCATAGAGCAGGCAGATTTTTTATTAAAGGCCATTATTCCTGGATTCAGGATATTATGCATCCTAATAAGTTCCCTTGCCTTTAGAATTAAAATAGCCCCACATCCTCACATACTCTTCACCATGCTAGAGATATGGCATGGGATACTTTCTATAAATTCATCTCTCATGCAATCAACCAGGTATTAGTCTAACTGAAATAAACCCATGCCTATCTCTAAGCATGGTGAAGAGTATGTGAGGATGTGGGGCTATTTTAATTCTAAGGCCAAGGGAACTTTAATCAGGATGCATAATATCCTGAATCCGGAATAACTGGCCTTTAATAATAAAATCTGCCTGCCTCTATGGGAATTTAACATAGGGGTATGTACTTATGACCCCTGTATTTAAATAAACATTTATTTATTTACAATACGTTATTCATTCACAAAGAAATTGGTGTGCCTTAAAGGTTGGATTTTACCTCATTTTTTAATTTAGTTATTAAAATAATTTTCCAAAACATGATTTTGTTATTCCTCTTTTTAGTCAACTTAAGCATGTGTATGTAACTTTTGAGCACCACTGTATGTCAACTTTTCTCAACCATTCAAAATACTTCAATTTGTTTTTCCAAATGCTATAAATTGAATAAGACACCCCACATTATGAAAGTAGAGATTTGTACTTGGCAAGAGCGTGGAATCAATCATGTTATTTTGTGGAATTAAAAAGAACATTGATTTAGGACAAACGTGTCAATTTGACCCGAGGACAACATGAAGACAACATGAAGACAACATAGACAACATAGACAACATGAAGACAACTGAGGGTTAACTCATGATTTTCTACCTTAGCTAAAGAATTTAGATATTATCAAAATACAACAACAAAAGCGAAAAGGCTACACCGTCACGACTGGACAGGGTCAGCCATGAGGGGGGTTTAAAGGGAAGGAAAACAAATCCATTACAAACATTTTCAATTCACAACAGAAAACACCGGCCATGATGCACGCAACCCGGTGTTGTTTAACAACGGAGACGACTAAAGGTACGTGTCCACTGGGGCGTATTCCTGACAGCAGGGTCGCCTCGCTGCACCTGATTGGACGAGCGCTTCATTTGTGGGCTCCCGGATTTTCATCACGGACCGTAATGGCGGCTTGTTTGCAATTCTACAGTTCACCAAAAACCAAATCAGAAATACTTTATTGATCCCCGAGGGGGAATTCTGTATTACAGTTGCACAAATAGTATAAATATCAGAGTAGAAACATAATAATAAAAATATAAGGAGTGTGGATATGTACGGTATTTACATAGTTAAAAGAATGTTTATACAGTATTTACATACATACATTAAGAATTGCAATGGTGAAAGTATAATAACTAACTAGCGCACGCAGTTTCAACGGGGTCCAAGCCTCCCGCGCCGTCTCCCCAGCGACCGGGAAATTTTCTATTTTGATAGACCGCCTGTAGAGGCCTGTCTTTTACCAAATTTGGCAGTGGCTCCGGCGGTGGCCAAACAATCATTATTACTGGCTTTGTTTGATAGCATGTACTGTGGCAGAGATATGCAAATGCAAATTTTCCATTAAATGCATTGATTTTGTCCACACAAACCAACAACGTCATTATAGCGCCCCCTAGTGGCCCTCGTTACCAAATTGGTATGACTTCCGTGCGGCATGCCAAACAATCACCCCAAGTTTGGTGTTGATACCACGATTTTGGCCGATATGCAAAGTAACGTTCGGAAAAACACACTTTTTAATATTTGTGGCGCCCCCTAGCGGCCAATGTTCGTCAAATTTGGTACAGAGCCTCAGGGGTCATAGCAAGTATATCTAAAGTTTGGCTTTGATAGCTTTATTTTGGCCGAGATATGGCAAAGAGAATGTTTCCATAGCTAGCTACACAAATTTGTTTGCCCGTAATACGCGCAATTTTTATCCTAAAAATCTTTATGCAAACTGCTGTCAGGTCGGTCTGGAGATGCTATGTGCCATTTTTGTGCAGATCCATTGCCCGTCTCGGAGGAGTTCAAAAAAGTTGTTTTTTTGTAATCGCGATTTTTCACGCAAAGAAGTCTAGGCGGAAATGGGCGTGGCCTTATCACGAGATTCAGTAGGATCCAGGGAACGCGTGGATGTAAGGTTTTTAAATATCCGAGTACGGTTTGGGAGTTATAGGGCCAAACGCGTTTTGGCTGAGGTCTTTGCGGACTTTCGACCATCCTGAAAATGCGCGTCGCCACCATGTACGGTTTAGGCTGCAGCACCACTTTTATGCGAGAGAATAATGGAAAGTAAGAAAAAAACTGTACGAAAACATAGGGTTCCACAGCCCTGTGCGTGAACCGCGATACCGCGGTGCACCATCCTCGGCTTGGACCCCTAATAATTGTAGCAGTAAGTTATTGCACACATTTCAGGGCTGTATTGCACAAAACAGATTAGTACAGATAATATTACCAGTTTCACACCTCTCTTTGATGGCCACAAGGCAGAAGGACTTCCTGTGGCGTCTCTGTGGTGCATTTTGGGAGAATGATTCCATCACTGAAAGTGCTCCTGTGATTTAATGAAAATGTGGGGCTGTTAACTTTTTTTCGTACCGGTATAACGCCAACATTGTGACTTCGATAGCGTTGCTAAGACACGTTTTTCGATACGAAAATTACACATTACGGCACAAATGTTTATTTATGTTTCAGCTCCTACTCGCTAGCCCATCTCAGTGTAACGTAGAGTTTGTTCCTGTGTGTCCTCTACGACGTCAATCACAGACATTCAGATCTCGTAGGAGCATGCTGCGTGCTGATTGGCTCGCTGACTCTGATCAGATTCACTCCTTCGTATTGAAATTGAGTATTTGGAGGACGAGGCATTTTTCCATACTCGATTCTTTCGAGGCAATTCGGTGGGTGCCTAAAAGTATGATAAGCACCCAGCCCTGTTAAAAATGTGTTTCCACAACAGTCACTTTTCTTATTATATACCTATTTTGGAGTTTTTTTAGAGTCAAGCTGCTCGCGTCCTCATTTGCATAAAGTAGCCTGGATTCAACTTTTTGCAACGAGGAGCGGTAAACTCGAATCCCGCTTGTTGAAAGTCCCCCACGACGCTACCAGAATGCTTGCTCCTCTGCTTCATGGGACAATAAAGGGAAGCGGGGAAATGACGCTAGACAGTGGACACGTACCTTAAGGGTTACAGGGCAAAAGCAAAGTAAAGTGATATATATATTGTTCATTGTACACTCTTGTAAAATTTCTACCTATAGTAATATCCCCTGTATATTATATTCAGTAACATATCCGCTGTAAATCTTGCTCACAAACATGTCTCTATATTTATATTCATAACAAACCCCTGTAAAATTCTGTTTATAATAGTTCATTTCCATATTATTCACTTATGCACTTATGAAACCATGTATAAATCCGCACTTCTGCTATTGCACTTCTGGTTAACCCAACCTGCATTCGTTGCCTTGTACCTGTACATGTGTATGACAATAAAGTTGAATCACTCTATCTAAATATAGGGGGGGGCTCACTGGTCTGCAGTAAGGTACGCATTCCAGGCTTTTCATGGAAACGGAGCCTAGGAGCGATCATTTGACAAATGCTGGGACTTACTGTGGGAGGGTAGACAGGGGGGGGGGGGGGGGCTAGATGCAAGGGAAAAGGGGGGGGGGGGGTATCCGAGGTTCTAGAGGAAAAACTGTGCAGGTGTAAAAACAAACAAGTTGAAATGCTTTCACAACAAGATAAGCCAACGCTGCACCGTGTGGTAGCACCTGTATTACCTGTCAGAAGCAATCATGGGATTGTAGTGAATGGACATACATAATTCACCATGTTGCTAAGTGGGTCCACACACCTTTTGATTAGACATGTAATTTACTGCCCTTATCACCGCAGGTATGTTTAACTGTTCGGGAGCACGGCCCCTTTAAAAACGTTGGGATGCGTGATGACGTGGGAAGTTATGGGGTTGGGGACTTAGACTTATTTATTGATCCTTTGGGGAAGACTCCCGCAGGAATTGAAAATTCCAGCAGCAGTTTGTTAGCAAGAAAAAAGAAATAAAAAAAAAGACAAAAATAACAACATGACAATAATAATACAACAACACAACAAGACCAACGAACATTCTTCAATACAAAGAAAGACCATAAATTATTATTAACGTGTCAGGTTGAGTCCAGTGTTAAAGTGATAAAGTGACCAGGTGTGAATTTAAGTCTAGGTGTGTATGTATGTAGGTATGTTGTATTGTATGTGTACTGTGTGTATGATGAATGTATGCATGCATGTATGTATGTATGTATGTAGTGGACGGTGTGTAAATGAATGAATGATGAATGTATGTATTTATGTATGTATGTATATTGTATGAATGCTGCATGCATGCTGTATGTATGTTGTATGATGTATGTATTGTATGAATGCATGTATGTGTATGTATGTTTGTTATGATGAATGAATGCATGCATGTATGTATGTATGTATGTATGTTGTACTGTGTGTTGAAGTATGAAGTATGTAGTATGTATGTATTTATGTATGTATGTATGTAGTGTATGTATGTATGATGTATGTATT
>NW_022605582.1:159520-178412 GCF_008692095.1 Etheostoma spectabile | reverse complement strand
CAACTTAAGCATGTGTATGTAAACTTTTGAGCACCACTGTATGTCAACTTTTACTCAACACTATTTCAAAAATACTTCAATTTGTTTTTCCAAATGCTATAAAATTGAATAAGACACCCCAAAATTATGAAAGTAGAGATTTGTACTTGGCAAAGAGCGTTGGAATCAATCATGTTATTTTGTGGAATTAAAAAGAACATTGATTTAGGAAAACGGGTCAATTTGACCCGAGGACAACATGAAGACAACATGAAGACAACATGAGGACAACATGAAGACAACATGAAGACAACATGAGGGTTAACTCATGATTTTCTACCTTAGCTAAGAATTTAGATATTATCAGAAATACAACAAAACAAAAGCGATTAAAGGCTACGTACCGTCACGACTGGATCAGGGTCAGCCATGAGGGGGGTTTAAAGGGGAAGGAAAAACAAATCCATTACAAACATTTTCAATTCACAACAACAGAAAACACGCGGCCATGATGCAAGCAACCCAGGGTGTGTTTAACAACGGAGACGACTAAAGGTACGTGTCCACTGGGGCGTATTCCTGACAGCAGGGATCGCCTCGCTGCACCTGATTGGACGAGCGCTTCATTTGTGGGCTCCCGGATTTCATCACGGACCGTAATGGCGGCTTGTTTGCAAAATCTACAGTTCACCAAAAACCAGAATCAGAAATACTTTATTGATCCCCGAGGGGGAATTCTGTATTACAGTTGCACAAATAGTATAAATATCAGAGTAGAAACATAAATAAATAAAGAAATATAAGGAGTGTGGATATGTACGGTATTTACATAGTTAAAAGAATGTTATTATACAGTATTTACATAACTAACATTAAGGAATTGCAATGGTGAAAAGTAATAATAACTAGAACTGCACGCAGTTTCAACGGGGTCCAAGCCTCCCCGCGCCGTCTCCCAGCGACCGGGGAAATTTTCTATTTCTGATAGACCGCCTGTAGAGGCCTGTCCTTTTACCAAATTTGTCAGTGGCTCCGGCGGTGGCTCAAACAATCATTATGTACGGCTTTGTTTGATAGAATGGTACTGTGCAGAGATAATGCAAATGCAAATTTTTCCAGTTAAATGCTTGATTTTGTCCACACAAACCACACACGTCTATTATAGCGCCCCCTAGTGGCCCTCGTTACCAAAGTTGGTATGACCTTTCCGTGCGGCATGCCTAAACAATCACCCCAAGTTTGGTGTTATACCACGTATTTTGGCCGAGATATGGCAAAGTACGTTCGTGAAAAACACACTTTTTAATATTTGTGGCGCCCCCTAGCGGCCAATGTTCGTCAAATTTGGTACAGAGCCTCAGGGGGTAACCATAGTCCTCAATTGGACAGATATCTAGCTAGCTGTCTGGATTCTACCCTGCATGAGACCTTAGGAGCCCGTACCATAGTCCTCAGATTGTACAGATAGTCTATTCTATCTGTCTGTATTCACCCTGCAGAACTAGGCCCAGGTAAACAAGTCCTCACTTGTACTATTATCCTAGCTAGCGGTCCTGATTCACCCTGCAGAGACCTTTGACCAGTACAGAGGAGTCCCGCAGATGGACAGATAGCTAGCTAGCTGGCTTGGATCGACCCGGCGAGACCTGAGGACCAGGTAACCATAGTCCTCAGATTGGACAGATAGTCTAGCTGCTGTCTGGATTCCCCTTCAGAGATCGGAGGACCAGGTTCCATAGTCTTCAGACCAACCATAGGTAACCTCCACACAGAGACAACCCCATCACCAAACTATATGAGTCCCGACTTGGGCGGACCTGACAATTTCCATAAGTGGAACGTCACTGATAGCTAGATAAGTTATTCACATAGACTGCTGACTGCTGCAACATTTCCATTAAGTCCTTTTTCTTTCCCTTGATGTCTGTAATTTGAGCCTGGCAGGGCTTACACCTGCACTTCACGATGTGGGTGCCAGTCCATTGGTTTTTTGAGGAGGTGTGGAGAGTCCCGTCCAGAAACATCGCCTGCCGTCCATCGTCCACCAAACACAATCACTGAACTGCCAGGATTCTCTGACAGCTGACTGTTTTACTATCTTTGCCCTTCACTCTCTTTTCTTTTGGTCTTTCTCTCTCCGTGAAATGAGCGCCCTTTAGGGAACCATCTGTTTTTTGTCTGTAGTGCGTGTCCCTTCTACGCCCTGCCTACGTCCCCTCTACGCCCTGCTAACTCCCGCTTCGCCCTTCTACGTCCTCTACGCCCTGCTGCGCCCTGCTACGTCCCGCTTCGCCGGCTACTTCCCGCTACGTCCTGCTAGTCCCGCTACGTCCTGCTACTTCCCCTGGGCGCCCTGCTACGTTCTTTCTACGTCCTGGCGCGCCCTGCTACAACGTTCTCTACGTCTCGCTTCGCCCTGCTACGTCCTGCTGATCCCTGCTACGATCCTGCGTCGCCCTGCTGCGGCCCTCTGCCCCTGCTGCGTCCTTCGTCGCCCTGCTACTCCCCTGCTTCGCCCTGCTACGATCCCGCTTTTCGCCCTGCTTGCCCCTTCTGAATACTTCTGCTACTTCCTGCGTGCGCCCTGCTACGTCCTGCTGCGCCCTGCTACTCCTGCTACGTCCTGCTATGTCCTGGCTTCGCCCTGTACTCCTGCTTCGCCTTCTACGTCCTGCTTCTCCCTGCTACGTCCTGTCAATGCCCACAGTGCCCGCTATTGCCATTGAACTACAACAAACTACTATTTTTTGTGACGTTATTGCCACTCTTCCTTCTAACACCCAACCGGTCGTCAGACACCGCCTACCAGATCCTGGTCCGTGGGTCTGTTCTGTCCCATGTTTCTCCAAAAGGAATTTCCTCTCCCCTCGTGCCCTGTTGCTGCTCTGGAGGAACTACTAGAAAGGTTGGGGATCCTTGTATTCTGGAGTGTGGTCTAGAACCTGGTACTCATCTGTAATGGTTCTCGAGATAACCTTGTTATGAGATTGATATTATACCTAAAACTGAATTAATTGATAGTCTACCAAACATGTGGGGGCCGCTCGAATGTCGGTTTCCACACCATCATATTGTCCACTCAACACTCTAAACTTAAAGTTGGACCTGTCACATAGCACCGAAAGTTTAAAACACAAGCAAACTAATAAAACAACCACCCCATGGTCTTTGGTTTCCACAGTTTTTTTACACCTTTCCACTCCTCACTACCTCAGCCACGTCCCACGCGTCACAAAAAAATTCCCACCCTGCGCAATTAATCCAAAGTTTGCGCCACACACCTGGGTTGCATGAAATGCTCCATACTGACAGAAAACGAACATATCAAGTCTACGTGTCTACAATGGCTGGTTAAAACTTTAGTGCCTAACCTTCTTTGATATATAAACGTTCCCGTTACATTGAGCCGTCGCAACTGAGTTTCTCTACAAGCTAATTAAGACTTTATCTCCACACACTCTCGCTTCTCTCTGCATCTCTCATGTGAAGATGTTTCAGATATCCATGGCTTTGATGACTATTTCCCGTAGCAGAACTCAAGTGAAAATACTCTTCTGAAGAGTCCATAAGTTTTTTTTTCATCCACTGTGTCCTCCTTGCTACTAGCACGTGGGGATGCAACGAGCACGGGAGACCCTTGATCTCAGCGTGTACGCGGTGCCAACAGCGTTGTCATTGCCTTAGAACGTCCATCTGGTGGCGCCAGCAGACTACACACAACAGGCTTTAAAGAACACAACATCACCAATAGCGATTTAATTGACACTCCCACTGTTGCACAACCTGCTGAGAATGACCGAGTTCTTTTTCTTTTCTGGTCTGAACGTGTCCAAGCCGCGTGTCCAGAGGTCATACCTCGTCGGTCTCCTCACCACAGCCTGTTTGATGGCAGCCCCTGTTTACTTAGTCCAAAGGAAAATGAAGAAACACATGCTGAATTGGGACGAGATGTGGAGGGTGGCGGGGTAGGCCGCCAGAATGCAGTAATGTTAGGTTGTAGCCAGTAATGTTTGAGTCTGGCCCCTTTGGCCCGGTCCAGCCCGATTCCTCCATTGTTCCCTGTACACGGCCAAAAGCTCCCAGAGAATCTTTAAGTGCTCCCAGATGCAAACAATTTGGTTCAAAGGTTTTTTTTAACGGAGAATTGTGATTAACGAAATTACGACTGCTAAGACTGTTTTCTTCCTTTTGCCTTGTACTCCTCTGTGGGAAAGATCCCGTTTGCATGTACCGGTCCGGTTGTGAGCCGGCCTGCTGTGTGTTCGGTTTCACTTCTGGCAAGGGCATTTTCATTGATGTTTACATTTGTTTTTTAATTCACATTTTAAGGGTATTTGCTGTAATTGATCCCCATGTGTTTGTATATCCAAATGTTTCAGACAACGCAGCTTTCTGTCTGTGAGGCCCAATTGGGTCATAGAGCAATGTGTAAGAGATCATTTGGCCACGCAGCTGAAAACTTCAGTGTTCTTTTTAAAATTCTTCAAATCTCTTGTACCACAAGTCCCCCAATTATACGCAGCGAGGCAGATTAAAAATAGCCTCTCCAATTGCTTTCCATCGACCTTAGAAAGGTTAAAGAAATAGCATGTGTTGGTTCTGAGAAAGGTTTCCTGAGGCACTATACAACGGCGCAGGGGTTTTCACAGGCGCACAAACCTAACGACCGAGCCATATGTCATATTCTCTGATTGGTGTTATGGATCGACTAATTCAGATGAGCTAATGGAGTGGCTGCAAGTTGAGGCGATAAAACACACGTGCACGTATAAACGTAGTGTCTTATACCAACCGCTGACTCACAAGAGTAAGTGGAGCCATACCCAGAATCACATTGAGCGTCTTTATTGACACGAAAGAGTGACTAGGCGCCATTTTGTAAGAGAAGCTGGCGGCGTTTTAATTACAAAAAGCCGCAGAGACGCATCTTTTTCTTGTCATTCAACACAGCTACGCTAACCGTATATGTTGGTAGTGGTGCGCGTTACTTAACCAAGTGTGGAGCAGCTCAGAATAGAACGAGAGTGGTGCTAAACGTTTACTTCAAACCAAGTGGTGGAGCAGCTAGAGCAGACAATTAGAGGTGATAACAGTAATAAAATCAGTGGCTTGAGTGAACTAGAGAATATAACAGAGAGTGGGAGAGAGGAAAGAGAGAGAGAGAGAGAGAGAGAGATCGAGAGAGGAGAGAACCCAAGTCATACAAAATTTTTGTTTTATTACACATTTCAAACTACCTACCATCTGGCTTCATCCCAATATAACGCATTACCTGACTCTACACATTACTTATCTTTGTATTATTGTTGGATGTGTCTTGCTTGCAACGTGGGGTCCCCGGGGAAGGAAAAAAGAAACATATTTTTAATTGCACATGTGGCAGCATTGACAATATGACTCTGACACCACAGACTATGAGACTTTTAAAAAAGGACTAAAACATTTCTTTTTAGCAGAACTTATAGTTTTAATAAACCGTTGCACTATTATTAGATATCTTTACACTGATGTTATTTTTTACCTCGCTTTATGATCTTACCCTGGAGCCTTTGAATCTGTTTACCTGTAACGTCGCACTACAAATAAAATTGTATTCTTATTATTAGTATTATGACTTGAATTCACCCTCCTCAGTCCAGCTCCCTCGGTGTCTCTGCGTCCATCCGCCGATTTCCCTCCATGCTCCGCTCCCCCCACCTCTCAATCCAGCAGAAGAGCTGCAGTGGAAGTATTGAAGATCCTCGCCTCCTTGCTGAGGATTACATGGTTGAGGCTCGGTTAGGCGCTGAGGTAATTTATTCATTTGATTCCATGACAATGCACATCACTTTTGTAAATGAACCAGTGTTCGCCAATCGCTAATTTTCCACTGTTGTCCCTACCTAGCATGCGTTTCTTTATGTTGGGACGAAAACCGGGGAGAACATAGGAACTCCACGCAGAATGACCTGGATATCAAATCCAGAACCTTCTTGGTTCTCTAATTTTATTATAATATCGAAAGCATTGACTTTGAAATTTCACATTGAAACCTTCTGTAACTCATTGCGGGAAAGTAAGCCCGACTTATGATGTGTTGCCACTCCAATGCTTGGACAACTACAGTAAAACTATTACAGGAATTTACACAATGGAGAGGCTATATTTTCTGCTAAACGGTAAGAAAACAGAGGATGTTTTTACAGTGTGTTTCGGGGACAGGCAAGCTAGCAGATATGAGATGTTTTTACAGTGGTGTTCATGTGACGGCAGCTAGCATAATCAGTGAGATGTTTTTTACAGTGTCGTTCAGGGAACATGCCACTAGCAGATAGTGAGCTTTGTTTGTACAGTGTCGTTCATGGACATGCATCTAGCCGACTAGTGAGATTCATTTTTTTTACAGTGTGTTTCAGGGGAGATGGCAGCTAGCAGATGTGAGATGTTTTTACAGGTGTTCAGGGGACAGCAGCTAGCAGGATAGTGAGCTGGTTATTTACCGGTGTTCACAAAAAATGTTGTAGCCTAAAGAGCGTGTGACATCGCTGGGACTGGCCCTTTATTTTGTTTTTTGAATCTAGAACTATGTATACCCTCCCTTGATAAAAACCTAATTAAAAAAAGAAAAAGGCAAAAATTACCTAAAACTGTCTTAAATTACATGCGATTGAACGCTTTTTACATCGTGACATTAACATTTTTGTCACGTGAACCTCAAATAACAGAAAAGCAAATAATCAACATGCTCACCAGCGCCGAAGGATATTCTTCTTTGCCAACTGATCGCTCAGAGCCTGAATGCAACTCCCGAGAACCAGAACTGTGTGAAAAGTGACGTGTGAAACTCTAAACCCTCATTGATGAGCTCTCTCTCCACTTGGTCTGCCAAGGCCCCACCAATCTTGACCTTGACTGTTGGACAGTTTGTATGCACACTACCGCGGTCGAGTCATCGTTACTAACCAGCTCCTTTCTGTTCGTAGAACAACAGCAAAAAGAACGAACAGACTCAAAAAACATTTTTTTTTTTCTGTTTTTTCAAAGCGCAGTATCAGATAATCACACAGTCAAAACTTTGAGCAGAAACGTTCCAACAAGGAGAACAATCACGAAACAGCAAAAGGCTGAGAGATATTATTTTAGACCTCATCTTGGATGCAATTCAAAGCTAAAAAAAAAAAATCATTCATAACATAAGGCTTTGGGTATGGCGCTCTGCCTCGAAATAATTCTCAACTATTGAGATGTTCTGTGCAAGATAAAAGATCCCTGGTCTACAACACCCTTTCCTAAATCCCCCGCTTCTCTTGCACTCTGCTCTGTCTCCCATAAAGGAGAGAAATGGGGGACGGGGGGGGATGGGGAGAGCAAGAGTGTATAACTGCCATATACGGGACCATTTCTCTGCCTCCGCCTGACATCGACACCGTTCCCCGATCGGCATGCCTTTGTGTCCAGGGGAGGCAGATAAACGTCACTCCGTGTCAGCGATAATTGTGTCGCGGGTGCAACAGCTGGTTACATTATTAAACCAGGACCTCCTCGCCCAGCAACACAACCACACAACACACACCACACACACCACACCCACACACAGACACAACACACCATCACACACACCCACACCCACCACACACACACTGACACACACACACACACACACACACACACACACACACCACACCACACACACACACAACACCACACGCACCCCTTCGGAACACCTGTGAATTAATCCTTCATTCAGCTCGGCATGATAGAAAATGCCACAAGACCCCCGCCTTCGACACCACCCTCATCCCAACGATCCTTTTGATGCTACGGATCATCGGGGGGGTGAGCGGAGAGAAGGTGGTGAACTGAAACATTTCTAAATTTGCAGTGGGTTTAGAAAAGTTGTCATCGCTAAAAGGAGAACTTCACATGAAACGGATTCTACATCAAAACACTTACGGTGACATTTTCTTCTCTCTCCCTCTCTGTGCCCCGCTCAAAGGAGCAGAAGTTTTCAGAAAATACAAAGGGTAGCGATATGCAAGCATGTGTGCATGCAGAGATAGAACAAGAGTTGTGTTGCTCTGAGGAGCTGGCAGAAATTGTGCCTCTGTTGTCACATAACTACTTTTTTTTTTTTTTTTTCTTCTTCTCTTCTTCACCTTTTCAAAAACAGCCTTTTTCCATGTCCACAGCGGACGGTAAATTGCTTAATTCAAAAACAAATCCAAAAGTTGTGCTTCTTTATTCGTACTTTTTAAAGCGGTTTGGCGTCCTTGTTCTGGGACATTCTCGAGCAGAGAAAGTTCCCCTGGTGACTGCAGAGTAGAAATCTCTGTCTCTAACGTGAGCCAGGACCCTTTGCACAGGGTTTGGGAGTGGGTGGAGGGGGGGCGGGAGAACAAACTTCCCTGCCAAAGTCCTTTTTCCGCTTGGATGGCCATGTCTTGTTGACTATTTACTCTATATCAAAGCCACATCAGTCTTTATACAGAGCGGCTGCTTGTCAAATTTAGCAATCCAATGTCGTCACGGTGTTCTTTCTTTACAAACGACACCACACCCAGCAACCACCCACACACACACACACACACACACACACCGCGACACACCCACACACACACACACACACACACAACACACCACACACACACCCCCACACCACTCTGGCAGAATGGACCTCAGAGTACGCCTTTATCTGACCTTGTTAATGTAACTTTCTATTAAATCCAATTAGGGCTGAGAAGAGGCGATTTGTTCTCATCACTGCAGCCGTAAACTTGTGCCTCCTCCATCTCTTACTCTCGGATTATTACCGGGATGGTGCTGCTGCGAACGGGACCTGTCGTATATTTAATCAAAACCTAAAACCCGATTGGGTTACGCATTGCCCACTTATGTCAAATAGCAGTGACACCTTTGCTTTGAGTCGCACGCTCTGTCAGTTTCAGAGTAACTGTGAGTGAAATGCCTTTTTTTAAGTCAGCCACAGCTCTTGATGGATTGGTCTGGACGCTGGCTCTGTATCTCATGTGAATAAACATTGTTGTTTTTTAGGAATTTTTTTCGAGTTGTTTTGCCTTTTTTGTGCGGAGTTGCTGGCTAAATCGTCTCCCATTCAAGCATTTCTCCTGCAGACTGCCAGCTTTCCTGTCTTTTACAGCATTTACTTTACCTTCTTACCTCCAACCACACAAAAGCTCAATCTGTCTCTCAGGCCCTGACCCTCCTTCCAGACTGTGTTTCGATGGTCTCCTACACAACGTTGCGCTAGTAGCCCAAATGGTCTGTTGTGGGTTTGTGTCCAACAGTTGTTGTAATGCGTAGTGTCTGCCATCCGGCCATTAAGCCCCGTTGCGTTCTTCTTCAGCGTTGTCACCCGGCCTCTCAGTGGGGAGCACAGTCTGCTGCCTCTAACAGATTTATAGATGTTCCATATGTCTTTCCATTTTTTGTTTATGACGGGCCTGCACTTTTATGTCTTGCTGTTGGAAATTCCAACACAGAATGTATGCAACATCTTGGCCGTTGGCGAAATCTGTGAAGCACATCTACGGACTCAGGTCCTTGTGACTGGGACATGTCCACTCTTCCAAATCGTCGGCAACAGGGTCAAACATGGGTTTTGAATCTTTGTGTTGCACATCTCGCCTTCTGGCAGGTAATCCACCGGAACAAATGAGAATACCTAGTGAAAGAAAATGTAATGTCACAACACTGCTTTAAGTCACATAATTGAATTCAAAGACAACGTTTCGACCTAATGGTCACTTCATTCCTGCTGAAGACGAAATTAAATTGTTAGCTTAAGCGCGGTTATGCAACTCACATATGTTTTCCTTTTGAATTTGCGTGTGACACTGGGAGATTCCCAGCTCACAGGAGCGTTACCTTCCCGTTGGCCCGCGGGGTCCCCCCTCAGCCGGTCTTACGCTGATTGAACGTGGCCGGGTCCTCGTCTGTCTTGTAGTCCTGCATGGAGAGCAACTTCGTTTAATTATTAAAATACAGTGCACATTATATTTAGCCGACCCCAACTGCTCAACAAGCGCGGTTGTCATGGCTGATTGATTGACTTTTCCAATTACACTGCTACACCATGGATTGACCAAGAAATAGTGGGTTGTTTAAGTTTGACAATATAAGTTTTTGATCACATTTATTTTATGGTGTTCATGGGTTTAGAGCAGTCCTACACTGCTGTTCACTCGCTGTGCTCCAAACCAGTCGGGTCCTATTAGGCGGGTTCCAGGGGTCCCAAGCCCAAAGGGGAATTATTTATTTTCTCGTACTTTCCCTTGTGGCAAACACTGACTTTTTTTACACATTCTTCTGACATTCTATAGACCAAACTACACGCCATCCGTTACAACATCACCAAAATATTAATCACAATGAAATAATAGCTAGTTGCGCCCTAATTTTTAGTCACTGCGGCTCTATCACTTAAATTTTTTAGGGACCTTGCTGGGAAACATTAGAAACCAACTGCTCTAAACTAAGCAGCACAGCACTCACTGCCACTGCAAGGACAGAGTCCTCACCATTCCCCAAAAACCTGAGATTAGAGATGGACCGTTCCATTTTTTGCCTTCCCAATTAATTCTAACCATACCTGAATTGCATACTCGGCCGCTACCAGAGTATCAGTTGTGTCAGCTATATATACGATATATATATATATTATAGATATATATATATATATATTTATATAGTAGATATATGTATGCAACAGCGTTTTTTTTAGGTCCTCTGTTCATCGTCGTTCAATTCCAAAAAGTTGACGAAAATGTTCAATGCCACTCTTTTTTTTTTCCCTGTGTTTTCTCATAGATAACCATAAAGATAAGAAGTATGAATGCACAGCCCACTCCCATTCACTATAATTGTTTTAATTACACACACACGACCCACACCCATCCTGTCCTGCTAAACCCATTTTGGCAAACTAACCACCTGCTCCTCATCCAACAGTGTATATTGGTCCATGGCAAAGACGCTATTTAAGGCCTATAGAAAAAGTGCAGAGCGTATATGCCAACCACATTAGCATGTGACAACATGACAAAGTTGACTTAATAAAACACGCCAGAGTAATGTTAATACAAATGAAATGGCTTCAATTATCAACAGTCCGGGCCCAGCAATTTAATAAATCATGATGCGCCTGCGCTAAAGAAAAATCTACTTTTCCGGTCTATGACTACAGGAGGGTGACACCACACACAACACACACCACACACACACACACACACACACACACACACACACACACTCACACAGCACATAGCAGCGACACACACCACACACACACACACACACACACACACCACACAACACACACACACACACATCATGCTGTTTTTCAAATGCTCGAAGCTCCATCACTGTAACAATCCTGTGCTGCACTAATTAGGTCCTGTGAATCGATGTGCCTGGTTGAGAAAAGTAGCTCCTCCACAAGTAAAGCAGTGTGTGTTAAGAGGGAGTGTGTTTGTGCCGGTGGGGGTGGGGGGGGGGGGGGGGGGTGTGTGTTTGTATTTGGTCTAGTTCCGGGACCAAGGCACTGTGACCTTAATTACACTCACAAACTCATCCTTGCTTGCGTACGCGGCGGGCCCTGCAGCCACCCTGAGGCAGAGAGCTGATAGGGTCCTCAGACCATCACAAACTCCTCCAGCAAGGCAAACACCGTTCCGGCCTCGATTAGACTACCCAGCTCGTCACACACACACACACACACACACACACATCGACTACGCCTGAGATTTAACCTCACCTGGAAACCAACGAGAGAGACACACCACACACACACAACTACTACACCAAACCCACACACACACACACACAGAACCCACCACACACACAACCCCCACACACCTACACACACCACACATACACACACACCCACCACACACACACCCACACCCACACCCCACACCCCCCACACACAATTTTGGAAACCACACACACACACACCACATCACCAACACACACACACACTACACAGCACACCCACACAACACAACACACACACACACAAGTGCTTTACTGTCCTCACACTCCCACCCGTACACCTAACCACACACCAGACACCCACGCACACCACCACACAACACACACGAAACCACGCACACCACACACACACACAAAACCAACGCACACACACACACACACCACAGTACCACACACCACCACACACACAATCGGCAACCCACCCACAGCACAACACACACACACACACACACACAAGCTAACGACGCACAGAAACCAACGACCACAAACTGCCTTTAACTTGCTCCACACACACACACACCCACCACAAGCCTCAATACACACACAACATGCAGAGCCCAGAAAAATGAGCACGGTTCTGTCAAAATACCGCACTACTGTGTAAGTTTCAAAAAGTAAATATTTACAGGGATTCCAAAAAAAGAGTACAAAAGTCATACTAATATATTATAATATAGAAATAGATAATATATATAGACGAAGAATATATGATATTCTATACACACACCACACAACCCATGCACACACGAAACTTCTATATATCTGCACATATATACTTTTATAAATATACGATCAACCTAAAGATGCTCAAAGGGTGTTTATATTTTTAACTGCCTTTAGAAATAGAAAATAGAATAGCATAGAATCCTTTATTGTCTTAACCACGGGACACGACCTTGGTGCACGAGATTAAAGCAATCCCTTTGCCAGTGTTGACTACAAGAAAATATAAGAATATAACCGTGATAAATATCAAAAATATAGAAGTCAAGAGTTTTAAAAATCAGTGTAGTGACTGTCAAGTATACATATAAAATCAGCTTGACTATGCATAGGTAAACTTGTTACCACTCAATAATCATATGCACAAGTGATGTAATGAAATGATTAAGTATAATCTTAAGTAAAATACATTGCACATAATGGAAAGGTTAATGTTTAAATATTGCACTGCATGATAAGAATTGCACAGATTCCAGTTTCCTCTTCGTATTATATACAGTAACAGTCTCACAGATAATTCACAGATGTTGATGGTTACGTCAATAGAGACTAAATGTTTGGAGCTATTCCACATTTATTTAAACATAATCAAATGATAATCAACTCTAACCGTCAAGATTTTCATAAACTGTCAGCCAACTGAAAAGCTGGTCCTGGTCATTCACTTCTTCTGATCAGTTTACTAAACTACATTTCCAGCTTTGGATCCCCTAAACTGGACGTGCTGCTATGATCCGCCTGCCGCTTCACAACGCCGAAACCCACACACCGTCTTGGTCTTTCCTAGATATGGTCCGATACCTTTTTTTTTCTTCCTATACCGATGCTGATACCGGAACTGATCCGGTACGCAGTGTTTCATTTAATATGTGATATTACTGTTTTTAACCAGCTGTATACTGCTATCCCTGTAGTATGCGGATAATGATGCTGATTTCCTTTTTGTCACTACATGAATTGTCCTGATTTTTTTTTCTTTTTGTTTCTTCATTGTTTTTATGTACTAAATGTTTACTATCCTATGTCTTTTTTTTTACTGTAACTCCAACCTGCCTGTTGGACGTGTCAGATGGAAATTAGCCCCTCGGGCTACAGTCTGGCTATTTAGTGTACTGTTTTGCATGTTTCATCCTGTGCATTGTCCCTGACTACAAAATAAATACATCTTCTATCTTTGTTGTCGGTCTGGTCTCAGGTTCGGACAACATGAACGCCCACAAACTTCTTTAATCATCCAGTTTGACTTCAGTTATAAAGGAAAAAGTGCACATAAATAAACCACTTTACGTAGAATTTTCTACAGGGCTTTGTAACGTGTTATTGGATCGGTGTATATAAACTCGCTTACTATCCGATGCCAACGTTTTAGATCTGTATCGGTATCAGAACATCTCTAGTCTTGTCATGGACAGTTTCAACTTTTGAAAAGGCACTTTCCATCCAGAAATCTTATGGCGTCCTTGGCGTCTCGCGCTCTCTATCCATCTCAAAACGAACATTAACTGCTCTTTGCCAGGTCGCAGCCAAAACAAACGGGTGTGTGTGGTGTGTGTTTGTGTGTTTGTGTGTTTGTGTGTGTGTGTGTGTGTGTGTGTGTGTGTGTGGTGTGTGTTGTGTCTGTGGTGTGTGTGGGGCGTCCTGTTGTCCTTGTTTCCCCGGTCTAGCTCAGATCGGTGGTGTTGAGTTTTTACCAGTTGTTTGCAACAGCATGTGGAAAAAAAATCCCTAACAAAGTTTGCCAGGCCAAAAAGAATCAATGCAACGATTAAAAGAATTTAGCTGTTCAACATGGTTTGTGCATTAATGCCGTTATAACTTTTAACTGACAGCACTATAAAATCTCTTTATGTTTTTAACCGTTGCTGAAGATGAATTTGGAGTGACGTGCTCTAGGCTTTGTACCATTTTTCCAACATACGACTACAAAGACCTAAATTGATACCTGTCTGTTACACACTGACATACACAGTAATGTTAAAAATACTCAGTTCAGTAATTCTCCTATGCATTGATCCTCCACACTTTCTGAAATGAACCACACTGAAATTAAAAGAGGTTCGTGTCTCTAATAAAAACATTTTTTTATGGATCTGCTCAAAAGTAAATAAATTTAATAAACTGCTCATTGAAATACATCCGTAACATTCTATTTGACAGTCTCCTATGTCAAGGATTGTGCAGATTGATCCTGTTCTGATCCAGACATCCACCAAGAGGGCGCCAGACTGGTTTTTTTACATTACCATTCACACTTGAATGTAAGCGGCCAGAAGATTTTGTTACTTACCGCGTTGGGACACTTGACTTCGTCTGCAAATGTACTGGGACACAACCTTACATCACTTCCCCCGTGGACCATCTGTTTTGTGCACCTGGGAAACAAAAACATTTTGTAAGACAAGCACCCAGACTCCAGAGGAGGTAACATCGCATGTCCCTTATTTGCTGGCTTTTTGACTCCTTTGGTCCTCGCTGAACCACAAATGTTCCGTCCCTCCTTTGAAGGCCGTCTCAAATGTCTTATTTCTGCCCCTAGGGGTAAGACGCATCGGGGGGGGATTCATAAAGAGCTATAGTGTGGAAACAACGAAGCACAGCGCTCTGAAGGAGTTAGCTTAACAATTCCCAAACAGCTGCCTAGTCATGTGGAAGCTTCAGTAAAAGGACGTCTCATCCTCTAAAATCAGTGGTTCCCCAAACTTTTTTCAGCTCAAGACCCAAAGAGAAAATTTGGTGTCCTCCCCCGGGAACCCAAATTTCCCAAATACACCATGATCATGTAAATCTACATGTTTAAACTGTGGACAAAGACAGAAAACCATGAATTAAAAAAATGATAGAATTATATTATTCCATATCAAAGGCAAACAAAACAGAAAGTCTCTATGCTCCTTTTTTTTGTGTTCTCACACCCTTTCTCCAACTCATTTTCTTACTCCCCCTCCTAGGATGAGAGAGAGAGAGAGCGAGTGAGAGAGAGCAGAGAGAGAGAGAGAGCAGAGAGAGAGAGAGATAGATAGAGAGACGAGAGAGACGAGAGAGAGACCCCCCCCACCCCCCCATCATCTGAGCTTGAACAGACCCTAGTAGCACAAAACAAAAAAAAAAAAACCTCAGTCACGATCAGATTGAGATGCATTTCCTCCCATTGGCGACCCAACAAAAGTGTCTGGATCCCTTTTGGGTCCCGACCCTAAGGTTGTGAACATTGCTCTAACCACATTTTGCTTGTTGCCTCTCTCCTCTCGTCACCCTCGGTCGGTGGGGGGGGGAGGACAGACTACTAAGACGCGAGGAGGGAGGGAGGCAAGTGGAGAGTCGAGGAGGAATTAAGCGACATGAGCTGCACCACTGGTTTCAGACTGGATATTAAGATATTCGCTTAGTAAGAGGGAGCAGATTACTCACATTTTTCTTGTGTTCCGAGGTCTGGTTTTTCCCGTCTCGTCTTATGAAGAATTTCTTTCATGTATTCATTCTAGAGAGAAGAGCGCCGATATGATAAGAATTACACAACTGAATGGAAGAACGTAGGGTGAGTATGAGAAACCCTTAATTAGATTTTATAACCGTGTGTTTTTCTTTCCGGTAAAAAGTGACACTCAACAATTTTTTATCATTATTTTTTCCATTTTCGTACGGTTGTTGTCCCTTTCGTTTTGTCCCTTTGATGCTTTTTTTTTTTCCAATTTTTTTCACCTTGTTTTGACGTTGTTAAGCAGCTTTTCCAACGCATACAACGCAACATGTTTCCAAATGCCCGCATAAATGAGTCGTACAGGCCCCTAAAACCACAATTTAAAAAAAAGCCGTTTTGTTGCACACCACTCGGCTGCTCCCCGGCCACGAGAGCTGCAGAGCTCCACGGATGATCCGATTATGGTCAATATACATTAATCCATTCTTCTGTTTGAAGAACTCTCCATCTACCGCTTTTACCCTCCGTGTTGTCTTCCCCTTCAAATTAAAATCAACACGTTTGTTGCATGCTTTTATAATCAATATTTTAAACTTTTTCTTACATGTTTGTCCATTTCATTTAACACTTTTGCTGCTTTTTTTTTTCCCCCCATGTTTTGTCACTTATTTTACTTTTAAGTGAATCACTTGTTTTGATGTTTTCAACACTAGTAAGGAACTTATTAACTTTAGTTTTAAAGTATTTGTGATTTATGGCCATAACTTCATTTCTAATAATTATACCTAACGTTTGATTAGAACAGCAGAAATTAGGATTATTGCGACAAAATTAAAGGACTGGATGTTATGATATAACAGACTATGAATACAGTGGTGCTCAAAAGTTTACATACCACAATGCTTAAGTTGACATAAAAGAGGAATAAACAAATCCATGTTTGGACATTTATTTTTAATACCTAAATTAAAATTATGTAAACCACCTTTACGGACACATTTTCTTTGGTGACTGATAACTATTGTAAATAATAAATGTTCTTATTTAAAATTAACAGTGGTAATATATACATACCCCCTATGTTAAATTCCATATAGGCAGGCAGATTTTGATATTAAAGGCATATTCCTGATTCAGGATATTATGCATCCTTAATAAGTTCCCTTGTCCTTTAGAATTAAAATAGCCCACACCTCACATACTCCTTCACCAATGCTAAGGAGATATGCATGGGATACTTTCTATAAATTCGTCTCTCATGCCACTCAACCAGGTATTAGTTCTAACTGAATCAAACCCTGCCTATCTCTAAGCATGGTGAAATATTGTGAGGATGTCGGGGCTATTTTAATTCTACAGGCCAAGTGAACTTTATCAGGATGCATAAATCCTGAATCCTGAATAACTGGCCTTTAATAATAAAATCTGCCTGCCTCTATGGGAATTTAACATAGGGGTATGTAGCTTATGCCCCCTGTATTTAAATAGAACATTTATTTATTTACAATACGTTTATTCCTTCACAAAGAAATTGGTGGCCTTAAAGGTTGGATTTTACCCATTTTTTAATTTAGTTATTAAAATCAATTTTTCCAAAACATGATTTTGTGGTATTCCTCTTTTTAGTCAACGTTAAGCATGTGTATGTACTTTTGAGCACCACTGTAATGTCAACTTTTCTCAACACGATTCAAAATACTTCAATTTGTTTCTTCCAAATGCTATAACATGAATAAGACACCCCACATTTGAAGTACGAGATTTGTACTTGCAAGAGCGGTGGAATCAATCATGTTATTTTGTGGATTAAAAAGAACATTGATTTAGGATCACGTGTCAATTTGACCCGAGGAAAACCATGAAGACAACTGAAGACAACATTAGACAACATTACGACAACACTGAAGACAACTGGGGTTCACGCATGTTTTCTGCCTTAGCTAAAGAATTTAGATATTATCAAAATACAACAACAAAAGCGAAAAGGCTACACCGTCACGACTGGACAGGGTCAGCCATGTAGGGGGGTTTAAAGGAAGGAAAACAATCCATTACAAAGCATTTTCAATTCCACAACAGAAAACACCGGCCATGAATGCACGCAACCCCGGTGTTTTTAACAACGGAGACGACTAAAGGTACGTGTCCCACTGGGGGCGTATTCTGACAGCAGGGCTCGCCTCGCTGCACCTGATTGTACGAGCGTTCAGTTTGTGGGCTCCCGGATTTTCATCACGGACCGTAATGGCGGCTTGTTTGCAACTTCTACGTTCACCAAAAACCAAAGCAGAAATACTTTATTGACCCCGAGGGGGAATTTCTGTATTACAGCTTGCACAAATAGTATAAATATCAAGTAAAACTAATAATAAAAATATAAGGAGTGTGGATCTGTACGGTATTTACATAGTTAAAAGAGTTTATTCGACAGTATTTACATACATACTTAAGAATTGCAATGGTGAACAGTACTAATAACTATACTAGCGCACGCATTTCAACGGGTCCTGCCTCCCGCGCCGTCTCCCAGCGACCGGGGAAATTTTCTATTTCTGATAGACCGCCTGTAGAGGCCTGTCCTTTTACCAAATTTGTCAGTGGCTCCGGCGGTGGCTCAAACAATCATTATGTACGGCTTTGTTTGATAGAATGGTACTGTGCAGAGATAATGCAAATGCAAATTTTTCCAGTTAAATGCTTGATTTTGTCCACACAAACCACACACGTCTATTATAGCGCCCCCTAGTGGCCCTCGTTACCAAAGTTGGTATGACCTTTCCGTGCGGCATGCCTAAACAATCACCCCAAGTTTGGTGTTATACCACGATTTTGGCCAGATATGCAAAGTAACGTTCGTGAAAACACACTTTTTTAATATTTGTGGCGCCCCCTAGCGGCAATTTCGTCAAATTTGGTACAGAGTCCGCAGGGGTCATAGCAAGTAGCTTCTAAAGTTTGGCTTGATAGCCCTTTATTTTGGCCGAGATATGGCAAAGAGAATGT
>NW_022605582.1:158004-159495 GCF_008692095.1 Etheostoma spectabile | reverse complement strand
GTTTCCATAGCTAGCTACACAAATTTGTTTGCCCGTAATACGCGCAATTTTTATCCTAAAAAAAATCTTTATGCAAACTTCTGTCAGGTCGGTCTGGAGATGCTATGTGCCAAGTTTTGTGCAGATCCATTGCACGGTCTCGGAGGAGTTCAAAAAAGTTGTTTTTTGATAAATCGCGATTTTTCACGCAAAGAAGTCTAGGCGGAAATGGGCGTGGCCTATATCACGAGATTCAGTAGGATCCAGGGAACGCGTGGATGTAAGGTTTTTAAATATCCGATGTACGGTTTGGGAGTTATAGGGCCAAACGCGTTTTGGCTGAGGTCTTTGCGGACTTTCGGACCAGTCCTGAAAATGGCGCGTCGCCACCATGTACGGTTTAGGCTGCAGCACCACTTTTATGCGGAGAAGAATAATGGAAAGTAAGAAAAAAACTGTACGAAAACAATAGGGTTCCACAGCCCTGATGCGTGAACCGCGATACCGCGGTGCACGCATCCTCGGGCTTGGACCCCTAATAATTGTAGCAGTAGAGTATTGCACACATTTCAGGGCTGTATTATTGCACAAAACAGATAGTACAGATAATATTATCCAGTTTCAACCTCTCTTTGATGGCCACAGGCAGGAAGGACTTCCTGTGGCGCTCTGTGGTGCATTTTGGGAGAATGAGTCCATCACTGAAAGTGCTCCTGTGATTTAAATGAAAATGTGGGGCTGTATAACTTTTTTCGATACCGGTATCAACGCCAACATTGTGACTTCGATAGCGGTTGCTAAGGACACGTTTTTCGATACGAAGAAATTACACATTACGGCACAAATATGTTTATTTATGTTTCAGCTCCTACTACGCTAGCCCATCTCAGTGTAACGTAGAGTTTTTCCTGTGTGTCTCTACGACGTCAATCACAGACATTATCAGATCTCGGTAGGAGCATGCTGCGTGCTGATTGGCTCGCTGACTCTGATCAGATTCACTCCTTAGGTATTGAAATTGAGTATTTGAGGACGAGGCATTTTTCCATACTCGATTCTTTCGAGGCAATTCGGTGGGTGCCTAAAAAGTATTGAATAAAGCACCCAGCCCTGTTAAAATGTGTTTCCACACACAGTCACTTATTCTTATTATTATACAATATTTTTGGGAGTTTTTTGAGAGTCAAGCTGCTCGCTCCTCATTTGCATAAAGTAGCCTGGATTCAACTTTTTGCAACTGAGGAGCGGTAAACTCGAAATCCCGCTTGTTGAAAGTCCCCCACGACGCTACCAGAATGCATTGCTCCTCTGCTTACATGGACAATAAATGGAAAGCGGGGGAAATGACGCTAGACAGTGGACACGTACCTTAAGGGTTACAGGGCAAAGCAGAAAGTAAAGTGATATATGATATATGTTCATTGTACACTTCTGTAAAATTTCTACCTATAGTAATATCCACCTGTATATTATATTCAGTACATATCCGGCTGTAAATCTTGCTCACAATAC
>NW_022605582.1:156017-157090 GCF_008692095.1 Etheostoma spectabile | reverse complement strand
TACTGCCCTTAGTCACCGCAGGTGATGTTAACTGTTCGGGGAGCACGGCCCCTTTAAACGTTGGGAATGCGTGATGACGTGGGAAGTTATGGGGTTGGACTTAGACTTCTATTTATTGATCCTTTTGGGAAGACTCCCGCGAGGAAATTGAAAATTCCAGCAGCAGTTTTAGCAAGAAAAAAGAAATAAAAAAAAAGACAAAAATAACAACATGACAATAATAATAACAACAACAACAACAAGAACAACAAGAACATTCTTCAAATAAACAAAGAAAAGACCATAAATTATTATTAACGTGTCAGTGTTGAGTCCAGTGTTAAAGTGATAAAGTGACCAGGTGTGAATTTAAGTCTAGGTGTGTATGTATGTATGTATGTATGTATGTATGTATGTGTACTGTGTGTATGAATGAATGTATGCATGCATGTATGTATGTATGTATGTGTACTGTGTGTATGAATGAATGAATGAATGTATGTATGTATGTATGTATGTATGTATGTATTTGAAAATTCCCGCAGCAAGTTCTTAGCACAGAAAAAAGAAATAAAAAAAACGACAAAAATAACAACAATGACAATAATAATAACTAACAAACAACACAAAACAACAAGAACATCTTCAATGTGTTGCACATAGAAAAACCATAAATTATTATAATCGTGTCAGTGGCACTTTGGAGTCCGGTTGAAAGTGATAAGTGACGGTGTGAATTTAAGTCTTCAAATGTGATTGATGATGGTATGTTATGTATGGTATGTTGGTATATTGTACTAGTTTGTAGGAATTAGAAGTTATGTCTGCACGTATGTCATCGTATGGTATGGGTAACTGTGTGGTGGATGAATTCATGAATGAATCGTATTATAAGATTAGTAAGTTAGTAGGCCTATGTACATGTATGATATGATGCATGCATGCATTGCCCAGTGGATCGTCAATTGGAGGGTATGCGTAGTATGCTATGGTATGCATTCAGTATGTATGTAGGGCACTGTGTTATGAATTAATTGGACTGCATGCAGTCGTATGTATGTCATATTATGTATGATGTAGTCTTGATTGTATGC
>NW_022605582.1:154978-155992 GCF_008692095.1 Etheostoma spectabile | reverse complement strand
GTATGTATGAATGCATGTATGTATGTATGTACTGTGTGTATGAATGAATGAATGCATGTATGCATGTATGTATTTACTGTGTGTATGAATGCATGTACGTATGAATGCATGTATGTATGTACTGTGTGTATGATTGAATGAATGCATGTATGTATGTATGTATGTGTACTGTGTGTATGAATGAATGTATGTATGTATGTGTACTGTGTGTATGATTGAATGAATGTATGTATGTATGTATGTATGTGTACTGTATGTATATATGTATGTGTGTATGTGTACTGTATGTATGAATGAATGAATGAATGCATGCATGTATGTATTAATGTGTACTGTATGTATGAATGAATGCATGCATGCATGCATGCATGTATGTATGTATGTATGTATGTATGTATGTATGTATGTATGTATGTATGTATGTATGTATGTATGTATGCACTTACTGCTATTGCACTTCTGGTTAGACCCAAACTGCATTTCGTTGCCTTGTACCTGTACATGTGTAATGACAATAAAGTTGAATCTAATCTAATCTAATGTATGCATGTATGTATGCATGTATTATCCTCTCTGCCTTACTTCCTCGTCCCCCCTAGTGAGGAGTTGTATAGTCTGATGGCATGAGGGACAAAGGCGTCCTTGACTCTGATGGTCCGACACTGGTCGACATTAGGCTCAGCGCCTAATTCTGTTTATATGTTTTTCCTGTGAATTAAACGGGCCAAGCATTCGTGTGCTCAACGTGAGAACTTGTCTCCTGCATCTTGCTGCAACCTGATTGAAAAAAGACAAAAATTACCTCTTTATGTGGTAGATTTTGTGCGTGTACTGTCCTTTCTCGCCGTCCTTTTCGTAGGGCTCGTTCTTGAGCACCTCGATGCCCTCGCCGCCGCCCGTCTCATTTTTACTTGCTTCAGCCACCGAGAACAGCTGTCCCACTTGATACTGGAACACAAGAAACACAACATTAACACACAAATACAGCGGCTTGCATAAGTTTACACACCCAGG
>NW_022605582.1:140642-154968 GCF_008692095.1 Etheostoma spectabile | reverse complement strand
TTAAAAAGAGGAATAAAAAAACATCTTCTGGAAATTGATTTTAATGCCTTACATAAAACAAATTCAGGAAAATCCAACTTTTTAAAGAAACCAATTTTCTTTGTGAATTAATAATGTAAATAAATAACTGTTCTTCCGTAAAATACAGGGGCATAAGTATACACCCCCTATGTTAAAATACAGGGGCATAAGTATACACCCCCCTATGTTAAAATACAGGGGGCATAAGTATACACCCCCCTATGTTAAAATACAGGGGCATAAGTATACACGCCCCCCCTATGTTAAAATACAGGGGGCATAAGTATACACCCCCCTATGTTAAAATACAGGGTCATAAGTATCACCCCCCTATGTTAAAACAGGGGCATAAGTAAAACACCCCCCTCTGTTAACAATGACGGGCATAAGTATACACCCCCTATGTTAAAATACAGGGCCATCAGTATACACCCCCTATGAAAATACAGGGGGGCATAAGTTACACCCCCCTATGTTAAAATACAGGGGCATAAGTATACACCCCCTATGTTAAAATACAGGGCATAAGTATACACCCCCCTCACTGTTAAATTCCCATAGAGGTAGTTTTTATTATTAAGACAAGTATGGTCAGGATAATCATGATCCTCATTACGGTCCCTTGATCTTTGGAGTTAAAATAGCCCCGCCCCCCAATTATTATTTCCTTTTATTCTTCCTCCGAGTTTTCACTCACCGTTCTGTGTAAACTACTAAATGACGTACGAACCTACTTTTACGTTACACGATTTATAGATGGAACATATGTAAGTGGATTCGTTTTTTATACACTTTTAAACCCTGGTGTTGTCTTCGGTCAAATTTGACCCTTTTCGAAAGTTTCTATATCAGAAATTTGGGTTCTTTCAAACAAAAAAAGTACAAAAAAATTACGTGGTGGTTCCCTACAACGTTCCTCTCAAGTTAATAAATATCAGGTCCCTACTTTCATTGAATTTGGGTGTTTTTTTCATCAAGTTCACAGCATTTGGAGAAAAAGAACTAGTGTGTGCCAAAAGTTAAAAAAAAAAAAAAAAAAAAAAACGACAAATGTCAATAAAATAACTAAATGTGAACAAATGAACAAACAAAGTGACAAAAAAAGTAAAAAAAAAAGTCCAAATGTTTAAAAAACTAGAAATTTTGGGGAAAACACAAAATGTGAAAAAGCTCTAGAAAAAGTCGACAAGCGTTGAAAAGTGACCAAAACATCAAGGGAAAGACATAAAAAGGGTCCCATGTTTGAATGTTTGAAGAGAACAATGCGGATTCCGTCCTGGTCGTGGAACAACGGATCAGATCTTTACTCTTGCAAGGATCCTGGAGGGGGCCGGGAGTATGATGCCCAACCAGTCTACATGTGTTTTGTGGACTGGAGAAGGCGTATGACCGGGTCCCCCGGGAAAAGTGTGGAGGGTGCTGCGGGAATAGGGGTAGGGGTCCCTTCTATGGCCATCCAATCTCTGTATGACCAAAGCGAGAGCCGTGTCCGGGTTCTCGGCAGAAGTCGACTCGTTCCAGGTGAGGTTGGCCTCCGCCAGGGCTGCGCTTTGTCACCAATCCTGTTTGTAATATTTATGGACAGGATATCGAGCGTAGTCGGGGGCGGAGGGGTTCAGTTCGGTGGCTCGGGATCTCATCGCTGCTTTTTTGCAGATGATGTGGTCCTGATGGCATCGTCGTTCTGTGACCTTCAGCACTCACTGGATCGGTTCCAGCCGAGTGTGAAGCGCTGGGATGAGATCAGCACCTCTAAATCTGAGGCCATGGTTCTCAGCAGGAACCCGATGGAGTGCTTTCCTTCGTGGTGGGGAGTGAGTCCTTACCCCAAGTGAGAGTTTAATTACCTTGGGGTCTTGTTCGCGGTGAGGGGACGATGGAGCGTGAGATGGTCGGAGAATCGGATCAGCAGCCGGTGCGGTATTTTACATTCCTTTTCGCACCGTTTGTGACGAAAGAGAGCTGAGCCAGAGGCAAAGCTCTCGATCTACCGGGCAATTTTCGTTCCTACCCTCACCTATGTTCATGAAGGCTGGGTCATGACCGAAAGAACGAGATCCAGGGTACAAGCGGCCGAAATGGGTTTCCTCGGAGGTGGCTGGCGTCTCCCTTAGAGATAGGGTGAGAGCTCAGTCATCCGAGAGAGCTCGGAGTAAGCCACTGCTCCTTCGCGTCGAAAGGAGCCAGTGATGGTGTTCGGGCATCTGGTGGAATTGCCTCCTGGGCGCCTCCCTAGGGAGGTGTTCCAGGCACGTCCAGCTGGGAGGACCTCGGGGAAGACCCAGGCTAGTGGAGAGATTATATCTCCAACCTGGCCTGGGAACACCTCGGGATCCCCCAGTCGGAGCTGGTTGATGTGGCTCGGGAAAGGGAAGTTTGGGGTCCCCTACTGGAGCTGCTGCCCCCGAGACCCGATACCGGATAAGCGGATGAAGATGGATGGATGGATGTTTGAATGTTTGCTTATATTTCAACCACCAGAGCTCGATTTGGGGGTTTTCTGGGTTGAAATTTCAACATTTTGCTGTTCGTTTTCTACACTTTTCTCAATGTTTTTGTCAATTTTTTGTCTATTTTTTCTCACTTTTTTAAATTATTTTTTAGTCAATTTTTTTTGTTTTTTTTACAATTTCTTTGTCACTTTTTCCAGTGTTTTAGATGTTTTGTGTCACTTATTCCGAATTTTTTGGTCACTTTTCAGCGTTTTGAAAACAAAGGTTTTTGTTGCTTTTTAGTAGTTTTTTTCCAATATTTGTCACTTTTACAATTTATTTTTTAGTCAATTTTTTTTTTTTTTTTATTATTTTTTACAATTTCTTTGTCACTTTTTCTAGTGTTTTTGATGTTTTGTGTCACTTATTCAGATTTTTTGGGTCACTTTTCAGAGTTTTGAACACAAATGTTTTTGTTGCTTTTTTTTCCCGTTTTTTTTTTTTTTTTTTTCCAATATTGTCACTTGTTTAAATTATTTTTTAGTCAATTATTTTTTGTTTTTTTTTTACAATTTCTTTGTCACTTTTTCCAGTGTTTTTGATGTTTTGTGTCACTGATTCCGAATTTTTTGGTCACTTTCTCGAGTTTTGAACACAAATGTTTTGTTTGCTTTTTTTTTCCTGCTTTTTTGTAGTTTTTTTTCCAATATTTGTCACTTTTTCAAATTATTTTTTAGTCAATTATTTTTTTTTTATTTTTACAATTTCTTTGTCACTTTTTCCAGTGTTTTTGATGTTTGTGTCTATCTATTATATTTTTTGGTCACTTTTCAGCGTTTTGGAAAAAAATTTTTTTGTGTGCTTTTTTTCCCCTTTTTTTTTCCAATATTTGTCACTTTTTAAATTATTTTTAGTCAATTTTTGTTGTTTTTTTACAATTTCTTTGTCACTTTTCCAGGTTTTTAGATGTTTTGTGTCACTTATTCAATTTTTTTGTCACTTTCAGCGTTTTGAAAACAAATGTTTTTCCTGCTTTTTTGTAGTTTTTTTTCTCCAATATTTGTCACTTGTTTAAATTATTTTTTAGTCAATTATTATTGTTTTTTTTACAATTTCTTTGTCACTTTTTCCAGTGTTTTTGATGTTTTGTGTCACTTATTCCGAATTTTTTGGTCACTTTTCAGAGTTTTGAAAACAAAAGTTTTTGTTGCTTTTTTTCCTGCTTTTTTGTAGGTTTTTATTATTAAAGACAAGTTATTTAATGGATCAGGATACCATGCATCCTGATAACGTTCCCTTGATCTTTGGAGTTAAAATAGCCCCGCCCCCCAATTATTATTTACTGTGATACACATGTAAAATTGTGGATTGTACTTTTTATACACTTTTAAAGTGTTATTTTTTTGTTGTTGTTTTTTTTTACAATTTCTTTGTCACTTTTTCCAGTGTTTTTGATGTTTTGTGTCACTTATTCCGAATTTTTTGGTCACTTTTCAGAGTTTTGAACACAAATGTTTTTGTTGCTTTTTTTCCTGCTTTTTTGTAGTTTTTTTTCCAATATTTGTCACTTTTTCAAATTATTTTTTAGTCAATTATTTTTTTTATTTTTTATTTTTTACAATTTCTTTGTCACTTTTTCCAGTGTTTTTGATGTTTTGTGTCACTTATTCATATTTTTTGGTCACTTTTCAGCGTTTTGAAAACAAATGTTTTTGTTGCTTTTTTTCCCTTTTTTTTCCAATATTTGTCACTTGTTTAAATTATTTTTTAGTCAATTTTTGTTGTTTTTTTACAATTTCTTTGTCACTTTTTCCAGGGTTTTTAGATGTTTTGTGTCACTTATTCAGATTTTTTTGGTCACTTTCAGCGTTTTGAAAACAAATGTTTTTGTTGCTTTTTTCCCTGCTTTTTTGTAGTTTTTTGCCCCCCCAATATTTGTCATTTTTTTCAACCTTCTGATATTTAAAGTATTTGTAAACCCGTCAAATTTGACCCGAGGACAACACAAGGGTTAAGAGAACTCTTATTTTTCAAATATTTTGGAACAGGCTTTGAAATGTGGCCCTAATTGCCAAGTGAGTTTAATCGCCATATAAGGCGGCGGGGCGAGAGTCTGGGATTCATGACACAAACCTTTATAAACACAGGGAACAAGTCGCACTCTTCAGAAGAACTACAAGTTATGCTTTTTTGGATGAGACTGTGTTGGCTTAACTTTGCAGCCAGAAGCCCAAAACTGGAAATGATAATATAGCACGCCACTCATTATTCACGGACTTTGATTTTTGTGAGTATTACGCAATTACTTTTGAGAAAAGGCAGGATTAGAGAGACTTGTTGTAGTTCTTAAATAAAAACTTTAAGCCTAACTAAGGGATTATCAGGTTTTACTGAATTGGGGCACACGTGTGACAATGTCTGTAAAGTGGAACTGAATCACTTTGTATTTATTTCTTCAATGAAAAGAGAATGTGAAAGCCGCAAAAAAAATGTAGGACAGCATTAAAGTAGGGCTGCAACCAATATATATATATATATATATATATATATATAAAAAAAGGGTTTCACTTTTGACCCAGAAAAACGATCCCACTGCTTTCTTTCAATTTGAAATTTTTGTTAAATTTTATAGCATTCAAAAGAATTTTTTTAATTAAAGACTATTGAAAAAATGTCAAAAGGCGCAGAGGAAAAATTAACAAAAACATCAGAGGGAAAAGCAACAAAAGGTTTTGGAAAAACACAACCAAAACGTTGAAAAAAAGGTTTCAATTTTGACCCAGAAAAACAACAAGTTGTACGGTCGACGGGACGACAACACGAGGGTTAAAATCCCAAATAAATCACGGGTCAAATTTGACCCGAGGGATACAACAGGGTCCCGAAAGTGAAGGCAACACCGGGGTTAAAGGAGGCGAACACTACCAGCTGATGGACATGAGGTAAACGGGGTAAACGCCGATACTCGATCCGTTAAATAATGCCGAAATCGGCTCTGCAACTTTGTGTTTTCTGTGTCGAAATTTCATCATTTTTCTGCTATTTTTGTACACTTTCACTATTTTTCTACACTCTGTTTTTCTCGATTTCCTTCAAATGTTTTATTGTCACAATTTAAAAAAGTTTGGTCACTTATTTGGCATTTGCTTTAATTTTTTTTATTACGTTATTTCCAAATTTTTGACACTTTTTTAAAGAAGTTTTTGTCACCTTGGGCAATGTTTTTTTTTGGTCACTTTTTTCAGCATTTAAGAAAAAAAATGTTTTAGTCAATTTTTTTTCTGGATTTTTGTCCATTTTTCCAACATTTTTGTCATAGTTCTGATATAGAAAGTTTTTGTAAACGGGTCAAATTTGACCCGAGGACAAGAGGTGGTTTTATAGTTGACAACTAATCAATTAATCTTTACAGCTCTAACATAAAAAAGGTATTTCACGTCTTCTGAACCTCCAACAAACTCTTTTAAAATGAACTACAACATCAGTGAAAAGTAAAAGAAATTAGGCAGAAGTTATGAAAATGAAAATAAAAACAGCTTTATAAAACAGAACTCATTTTGTCAAGTGTAATAATAAAAGGAGTCAAAAAAGTGTTCACTCACCTCCTCGACACTACAGGGTAAAACCACACGCCTGCAGGAGAGAGAGAGAGCGAGCGAGAAGAGAGAGAGAGAGAGAGACAGCGAGAGACAGGAACCATCGTCTGGGGCATCAACAGTAGGAAGGCAATTAGTAAGGAGAGTGGGCATGAAGGAGAGTATAAATACAGCTTAAAACCGACCTAAAAAACAATTAATGATAGCTCTACTTTTAAGCCATTCGTTATAATTTTTAAAAGCCGGAGACATCAGACATGCTACATGAACCATATAGAAAGAGAGGACAAGAAGACCACTGTGAGAAGTAACAGAGGAGTGTGATGTCTGAGCCGTCAGGATACACTTGGCATTGGATGAATGGCCATAACCATCAGGTGTCCTTTTTTAGGTGGCCCCACGCTGACAGAAAGAGAGGAGTTAACCGACTCGTGACGCCAAGCGAAGAAAGAGAGAAAAAGGGCAAGAAAAGAGAGAGATAACAACAGAGAGGAAAATGGTGAGAGAGAGAGAGTAAAAGAGAGAGGGAAAACAAGGGTGATGCGAGCTAGATTGGACAGAGAGAGGACAGAGGTAACAAGACGAGAGTGAAGAAACAGAGAGAGAGGAGAGAGACAGAGAGGGAGAGGAGAACAAGCGAGTTATCAGGAATAAGAACGCACAGATCCCTCACTTAGGGCGAAATTCTAAGGGCAGGTTGTACTTGTCTAGACGAGTCAAAGATGAGAAAGCCTAAGAGAGCAGGATACGAAGTGAGGGCAGCGGGGAGAGAGAATGGAGAGGAAGCGACGGGGAGTTTTTTCGCACAATGAGCTGGGAGAGAAGGAGGAGAGCTAGGAGATGAGGAGTGATCGGAGACAGAGCCGAGACACAGAGGAGAGGAAGACCAGCAAGGACAAGAGCAGAGAGAGACGAGCAGAAGAGAGAGAGCAGGAAAGGAGACGAGAGAAAGAGAGAAGAGAGAGAGACAGAGCCAGAGAGACAGAGAAGAGAGAGAGAGAGACAGAGAGAGAGACGAGAGGGACAGAGAGAGAGAGGGGAGGGAGAGGAGAGAGAGGACAGAACAAAGCAGAGAGACAGAGACAGAGGAGAGAAAAGAGGAGAGAGACAGAGAGAGCAGACGAGAGGAGGAAACACAGACAGAGAGACAGAGAGAGACAACACAGAGACGAGAAACACAGACAGAGACAGAGCAGAGAAAGAGGAAGAGAAAGAGGCAGAGACAGACAGAGAGAGGAAAGGACAGAGAGAGCAGACAGAGCCAGAGAGAGACAGGAAGGACAGAGAGAGAGAGAGAGACAGAGCCGAGAGCAGAGACAGAGAGATGGAGGCAGGAGAGAGAGAGAGGACAGACACAGAGGACAGAGAACGAGAGAGACAGAGCCAGAGAGAAGAGACAGAGAGAGAGACATAGAGAGAGAGAGAGAGAGAGACAGAGAGCAGAACACAGAGGAAACACGAGACAGAGACAGAGAGCAGAGAGGAAACAAAAGCAGACAGGACAGAGACAGAGAGAGAAAGAGACAGAGCCAGAGACAGACAGAGAGAGAGACACAGACAGAGAGAGAGAGAGAGAGTTCTTAGACACTGCTCAAAAAGCACTACCATCTTACTTTAAAGTGAACAATCAGCGTAACATTACCTGTAAAAATAACACATCACAGACAGACATTTCCCTTCGTTTGTGTCCTTTGTTTACACCAAGGTGGGGGGGGGGGGGGGGGGGGGGGGGGAGCCAAGCTCTACAACACATGGCTCCTTTGGCGCCACGTGTTTATATAACGCACCTTCACATTCATTCAGTACTTTTTGCACATTATCTGTTGTTGTTTGTTTTGTTTTTTTGTGGCATAGCAGCAGCTGTAATAGGTGAGATTCCCCATGGTGGGATGAATAAAGTATTTATTAACCTAATCTAATCTATCCAAGCTCAGCTTTACTCCGCTGTAATAGTCCACTCTCGTGTAGTAACGTGTGCTTTGTGGCATCTTTGCTGAGTCAGCGGCGGCGTGTGAGACTGAAGAGGAAATAGTTTTTACCTACGCAGGAAGTGTGGCCGCGACCAGCTTCCTGTTCTTCAGCGGTTCGGAGGCTTCTCTGAACGATGTGGAGGTTATTAGGTGTCATCAAGGCTAATAAGTCATTACTTCTTCTTCTACTACTACTTCTGCAGTGATTAAATGTTCTTCATGATGTCATTCACCATTTTGTTTGCTCAATATTGGAACACACACTTATTTATTAACACATTTACTCACTGACTTTTTGGAAAGATGTTGCATTTATTTAACTTAGAAGAAGATGTCCCTTCATGCTTCTTCCCTAAACTTTGTTTTCCTCCAGAAAACAAGTCAAAATAAGAGTTTACTTGCATAACGTAGTCTGCAAAGTGTTGTTTTTTTCCTTGATTACCTTGTTTTTTGTGATCGTTAGGAGCCAAAACTGATGCTACGTTTACACGTGGTCGGCTATTTTCATAAACGGACATTTCAACCTCTCCTTTAGGGCTGCACAGTTAATCAAATTTTAATCGCGATCACGATTTGGACTTGGCGTCATTTCATAGAACGCTCCGTGTTTGTTGCAAAGCCAGTCTCCCGCTCCGTAAAGCCGTCTGCTCATGAGCCAGTCAGAGTAGTTCCCTGCACCGCGCAGCTAAGTTTCTAGATGTAGACAGTCCCAGAGGACAGAGGGACGGGAGGACAAGTCAACAGATGGCAGTCGGTTATACGTCGGTCTCAAGGTTTACCAGTTTACCAGTAAACGCAACACTTGTCCCGTCTGTTGTTTTTCAGACAACAGCGGTGAGCAGTGCTAGTTGGTGCTAGTTAGCGTCTGTTAGCTGTTAGCTAGTAGCGTCTGTTAGCTAGTAGCGTCTGTTAGCTCCTCTAGACTAGGACTTAATCGTGCAGCCCTACTCTCCGTTTTCAAAAATAACATCGTGCAGCTATCAGTTTTCAGAAAAAAACATCTCACTGTCTGCTAGCTGCCTGTCCCCTGAACACACTGTAAAAAACATCTCCTCCTATCTGTAGCTGCCTGTCCCCTGAACACACTGTAAAAACTCTCTTCACTGTCTGCTACTGCCTCCCCTGAACACACTGTAAAAAACATCTCCTTATCTGCTAGCTGCCTCCCTGAACACACTGAAAAACATCTCCTCACTATCTGCTAGCTGCCTGTCCCCTGAACACACCGTAAAAAACATCTCCACTATCTGCTCTACTGCCTGTCCCCTGAAGACACCGTAAAAACATCTCACTATTGCGAGCTGCCTGTCCCCAGAACACCTGTAAAAACATCTCACTATCTGCTAGCTGCCTGTCCCCAGAACACACTGTAAAAACATCTCACTATCTGCTAGCTGCTGTCCCCTGAAGACACCGTAAAAAACATCTCACTATCTGCTAGCTGCCTGTCCCTGAACACACCGTAAAAAACATCTCACATCGCTAGCTGCCTGTCCCTAACACACCGTAAAAAAACCACTCACTATCTGCTAGCTGCCTGTCCCCTGAAACCCGTAAAAAACATCTCCTCTCTATCTGATAGCTGCCTGTCCCTGAACACACGAAAAAACATCTCACCATCTGCTAGCTGCCTGTCCCCAGAACACACTGTAAAAAACATCTCACCATCTGCTAGCTGCCTGCCCCCTGAACACACTGTAAAAAACATCTCACTATCTGCTAGCTGCCTGTCCCCTGAACACACTGTAAAAAACATCTCCTCACTATCTGTCGGAGCTGGTTGATGTGGCTTGGGAGAGGGATGTTTGGGGTTCCCTGCTGGGGCTGCTGCCCCCCCCACATCCCGTTACCGGACAGGCGGATGAAGATGGATTGGCTAATGTTAGCAACACATCTGAGCCAGCACACCAGGGAGAAAGACACGAGCAAGCACAAAACGAGCAAGGAGGAGGATGAAGAGATAGACATGGATAACGAATCTATGGTACTAACCAACACGGAACAAGCAGCCTGCTGTGGGTGTGCGTGTGGATTTGCAGAAGCAACAGAGATGGAGAGCAATGCTGCAGGAGGGCGTGTAGCAACAGCCACAGTGTAGTGCGGCTACTTCAGGAGATCAGATCAACCATGTTTTTATTATGGAGCAGCTGGCTCTGAGGATTTATGCTGCATTGGGGTTGTGCATTAATATGTCACATGTCTATGTTTCTATTCCCCCCCCCCTCCCCCCCCCTGCTGGTGGGTGGAAATCATAACAGGGTTGATTTTTGTTCCTAGTCCGTCAATGGTCTTAGCAAAGAAGGTCAGCCTCTCCTCTCTAAGCGTAGCTCCCATGGCGCCATTTTTAATGCTACCAAGCCATCATCCGCCATTAGCAATCCATTGACTCCAATTCATTTTGGCGCCACTTTGACAGCGAATGACTTTAAATCTGAAGTGTTTAAAGACTCTATTTGTCCGACGTTTATTTTTAAAGAAACACGACGATGTAGAAAAGGCTCCGTTACCTTGCATCTCACGTTATGGCGCCGTAGCAGACGTTTTTATAAAAATAGGCTAACGATTGCATCATAACCACGCGACTTACTGTCGCACAGTCAACAAACCCCCGTATTGCCGGGAGAAGCTCGCACAGTTTTGATTTAACAGCTGTTTAGATTTAATTACTAAAGTTAACTAGCATGTTAGTTAGCAGTAATTAGCCTGCGCCTATGTTAATGTTAACTAGCATGTTAGTTAGCAGTAATTAGCCTGTGCCTATGTTAATGTTAACTAGCATGTTAGTTAGCAGTAATTAGCCTGTGCCTATGTTAATGTTAACTAGCATGTTAGTTAGCAGTAATTAGCCTGTGCCTATGTTAATGTTAACTAACATGTTAGTTAGCAGTAATTAGCCTGTGCCTATGTTAACGTTAACTAGCATGTTAGTTAGCAGTAATTAGCCTGTGCCTATGTTAACGTTAACTAGCATGTTAGTTAGCAGTAATTAGCCTGTGTCTATTTAATGTTAACTAGCATGTTAGTTAGCAGTAATGCCTGTGCCTATGTTGACGTTAACTAGCATGTTTAGCAGTATTACCTGTGTCTATGTTATGTTACTAGCATGTTAGTTAGCAGTACTTAGTCGTGCCTATGTTATCTCCTAACATATTCCTACCTCTCCGTCTAAGGTGATTGGGAATGATTGAGATTTCTCTTGCACAGCTACCAGAAGACTTACAGCTTTCAGACAGGTTGCTCACGTCACATCTACGTCTTCCAGCTCAGTTGGAGGCTGCGCAGTAACGCTCAGCATCAGCTTCTAACAGACTTCACTGGTCTCCGTCCAGAGCAACGGGACCTGTTGGTCCATTTCTTTAACTGTCTATGGTCTTAGCGTTACAGCCGGAAATGGGCTTCCATAAATGTCAACACGCGCATCTTTCGATCCAACTTCATTGGAAGTTACACGGCTAACAGCTAGCTAACAGCTAGCTAACATTACCCACACACACTACTGCCGCTTGCAGGCTAAGTTGGTTGAAAACAAACGTTTGACACGAGACAACAACAAGTTAATCCGCATGTAAATTTAAGTATCTTATCTCGGGTAAAATAAGCTAGCGCCGTCACGAGTCTATGCGCAACACTAGCAACGCTATGTGATTATCATTGTTGTTAACGCGTCGGGTAAGCTAACAGTTAGCATTAGCAAAACAGTGGGCTAACTTGTAGCTAAAGTTAGTTAAAAGTTTTACGGCTTAAAGGCGCAAACGTCAACACTCCTGTCGACAAAACCACAGACTTAGCTTAGTGTCTACAGGCCAGCTAACGTCACATTACGTCCTTAAATATGAGAGTGAGAAACTGTGGGGTAACAGCAGCTGTCACACCGGGGTAAGTTACCGCTGTCAGCCCCCGGTAACCGGTAGGCCGTACCGGGTCTTCCCTCGTGCGTCTGACAGACACCGAGTCGGGATTAAAAAGTCCTAATTAGTGTCAAACCACCGACGAAATAACTGCCCCGCGTCTACCGACTCCGTTACCACACCGGGAAGTGGTTTCAGCGTCTTAAAAAGGAGAAAGAGTGCACTTACTACTCCTTGATGAGGACCATCGTAGCCCCTCTCCCTCCTCGCGACACTGCCGTTGCCTGTTCACCGCCCAGCGACCGACCGCTGATGCGTGCTGACGTCATGCGCTGGGCGTGTGTGGTGACGTCCGCACGTTTTTTGTTGTTGTAAATCTTTATTAAAAGAACATAAGTCAACAAAACAAAGTATATATATATATATATATATATATATATACTTTGTTTTGTTGACTTATTTTTTTTGCATACAGTACATTTAAAAATAAATGGAAAATACAAATGTAAATCAATGTATCATTGATCCGTGAGTAATTTACATAGACAGTTAAAGAAATGGACTAACACTTTAAATACTGTTAGCCCGGTCCTACCAGACTCTGGTCAATTATCCACCCATCCACCCACCCATCCATCTATCCATCTATCATCCATCCATCCCTCCATCCATCCATCCCTCCATCCATCCTTCCATCACCATCTTCTCCATCCATCCATCATTCCATCTATCAGCCATCATCCATCCATCCATCCCTCCACCATCCTCCATCCACCATCCTCATCTATCATCATCTCCATCCTCCATCCCTCCATCCATCCTCACCCTCCATCCATCCATCTCATCCATCCATCCTTCCATCCATCCATCCATCCATCCATCCATCCATCCATCCATCCATCTATCATCCATCCCATCCACCCACCCATCCATCTATCCATCTATCATCCATCCATCCATCCCTCCATCCACCCACCCATCCATCTATCATCCATCACATCCATCCACCCACCCACCCACCCATCCATCATCTATCCATCTATCATCCTCCATCCATCCCTCATCCATCCTTCCATCCACCCACCCACTCTCATCATCTATCCATCATCATCCATCATCATCCCTCCATCCACCCACCACATCTATCATCCATCTATCCTCATCCATCCATCTATCATCCATCCATCCCATCCATCCACCACCACCCACCATCATCCCTCCATCCTTCCATCCAACCATCCATCCATCCTTCCACCCATCCAACCCTACCTCCATCCATCATCCTTCCATCCATCCTTCATCCATCCACCTTAGAAATGAATACTTAGCCAGGAATACAAGTCTCTATCTATCTATCTTAATCTACCTTATCTATCATCTATCTATCTATCTATTCTATCTATCTATCTATATCTATCCAATCTATCTATCATCCATCCCTTATCTATCTATCTATCTATCTATCTATCTATCTATCTATCTACTATCCATCTATCTAGTCTATCTATCTATCACTATCTATCTATCTATCTATCTATCACATCCATATATTATATCTATCTCATCTATATCTATCTATCTATCTATCCATCTATCTATCTATCTATCTCTATCTCATCTATCTATCCATCTATCTATACATCTATACTATCTATCTATCTATCTATCTATTCTATCTCCTATCTATCTATCTACCTATCCATTATCTATCTATCCTATCCATCCATCATCTACTATCCCTTATCTATCTATCTATCTATCTATCTACTCTATCTATCTATCCATCTATCTATCTATCTATCTATCTATCTATCTATATCTATCTATCCATTCTATCTATCTATCTATCTAATATCTATTCTACCCATCCATCTATCTATCTATCTATCTATCTATCTATCTATCTATCTATCTATCTACCCATCCATCCATCCATCTGCCTTACAAAAGAATAACTTAGTCAGGAATACAAGAAAGCAGACATGATTTTTTTATTGAAACAGTTTACTGATAAATGACAGATGGTTGTCATGAAAGTTTCATGTTTAATCTCAAAAGATCATGGGCTAAAAAGGTCATACATGGTACTGAACATTGAATAGCAAGAGAATCCATGCGTCGGAGCAGACACTCAATTCACAAAGAAATCAGGCAAAATGCCCTTTTGATTTCAATAAAAAATATTAAATCTTTCCCCCCCCACCCACTCTATCTTTACACGGTTTGTTCACTTTTTTTAATAATATAAAAACGCTTAATACTGATTGTGAAACACTGCAATTTAATTTACAAAACATAATAATAATAATAATAAAAATTATTATAATATTAATAACAATAACAAACAATAATAATAACCATTACATTTAAAAACAAAATAGAATGGAGGAAATCAGTCATAGCTGATGTGTCTTGGCCGAACACAAACAGCAAAGATTTTGGAAAAGGGGGAGGGGGGG
>NW_022605582.1:138671-140632 GCF_008692095.1 Etheostoma spectabile | reverse complement strand
GGGGGGAGGAGGGGATACCAAATGGCATTTACATCTACCTGACACACTGTTACACACAAACACAGTATCAGGTCGTTGAGTATTTCTCATTCCCATTTACGGCGTTATGGGCACGAGGACAAAGACACTCTCTTAAGCGTCCATGGTGCCTCTGCAGCATCACACTCACTGACCAATCAGATCCTCTCAATCAAGCTCGGTGGCCCGGAGTTAATTAAAGTATAGAACCGTTGTTGTTTTTTTGGAAATGTCTCAGCATTTCGACGACGGGAAAAACCTTCCGGGCGACAGGAACTTGTACCCGTTGCCGGCGGGTAGTCGGATGGAACGAGCGCCGGGGCTGCTGCTCGTGGAGATGGTCGGCGACGGGGCAACTTTCCTGGGGTTGGAGCAGTGGTGTCCGTTGGAGGAGTTCTTGCTGCCCCTGTCTAGCGATTGCAGCCCCAGCTCCCGCAGCTCCAGCCCGTCTTGGGTCTCGTTGGGGGAGCAGCGGCGCGGCGAGAGGTTCAGGAGGCTCAGTACGTCCCTGCCGGCGGAGGCGAGGGACCCCGGGGCGCCGTGGACGGCTCGGACGGGACCCAGGTGTTGCTGCTGCTGGGCTGCTGCTGCAGCGGCGTTGGCCCAGAAGGTCTTCAGATTGTGGATCGCTTGGACCTTCTCGTCAATGACGCCTCGTCTCAGCCGGTCCAGGTCCGGGACGTCGGCCGACGTGGAGCAGGCGGAGCCCGTGGAGGAGTACGACAGGGCAGGGGACGGGGCGCTGCCGGCCGGGGACTGGAGACCAGAACTGGGAGACACGTTGCTCGGGGAACGGGAGATGTGGCCGCTGTACGGGGAGCTCGGGTACTTTAATCGGAACTGTGCGTGGCTGTCCAGAGTGGGCGAAGGGTGGCTGCCCTCCTTTTGGGAAGACTCTGAGATCGCAGGGCTGTTGTAGCCGGAGCTTATCTTCTGCAGGGACGAGGACCGGGACGGAGGTCTGGGCCTTGGGGACGACTGAGCTCGGCCGCTGGCGCTGCTGTTGGGGCGGCTGAACGCGCTTGTTTCGGAGGAGCGGAAGGCGCTGCTCCGCACTGATGTTCCTCCAGCACCCTCGGGCCCAGTTCGCTGAAGACTCCCCACGGCCCGTAGATGGCTTTGGGTCTCCTCCAGGATCTTCTGGGCCAGCTCCTGAGGATCCAGAGGGACAGTTTTTTCTTCCTGAGACTTGACAGTGCTGTCCGTCTCGGTACTGGACTGGTCCGATTCGCCTGTATCTGAGCTGCTCACCTTACCCTTTACCTTCTGGAAGGGGGAGTTCGGGCTGGGCGCCAGGCATGTTTTGACAGGGGAGGTGGGGGTGCTGACGCTGCCCCTGGACGATACGGTGTAGCCCCTCCCTGCTCCTGCCCCGGACCCCCCGACGACCCCCTTGCCTCCCCGGTGGTGCCGCTGGCTGTGGCCCGGCGGCAGCGGCAAAGAGTCGCAGTGGCTTCCCAGCGGTTCGCTGCTGATGATGGAAAATCCCTCGTACTCCTCGTCCTCCCCTCGGGCCCCTGCTGCCCCTGCTGCCCCCGCCGCCGCCGCCGCAGCAGCAGCAGCTGCCCCGTGAGGCGAGGAGCGACTCCGAGGAACGTGAGGGTGCTTGTGGACGGAGTAGTGCGCCGTGGCACCGCCGCGTTGCCGGTGGCCGAGGAAATCGCAGTCGGACTTGGAGACGCAGCTCATGGAGGAGGCCACGGAGCTGAGGCTGTAGACGGAGATGGCGTCCGAGGCCTGGCTGTCCAGGCACGGGGGGGAGAAGGGGAGGCTGGAGTACCCCATGGGCAGGGGGTTGGACACGGACTGGGCGGAAGCTAGAGACTCCAGGGAGGACGAGCTGTCCAGGCTCAGACGCTTGGGAAGCTCCGTCGAGTCTGAACAAAGACAAAGAAGAGGAAGGGAGATCATGTGACAGCTGATCAAAACAACAGGGTTGCTAA
>NW_022605582.1:135600-138661 GCF_008692095.1 Etheostoma spectabile | reverse complement strand
AAATGAATGCACATTGTTGGGAAACATCCCATGACGCGTGTTATTATGAAGGCAGCCCAATAAATAATTGTATTATTGCAACTGGCGCCATAAACACATCGGCAACTATTTTTGTGTTAGTGAAATACAAAATCAGTAGGAAACTGCACTTTAACCCTTTAGAGGTTTATTTCAGTTAGACTAATACCTGGTTTGATTGCATTGAGAGATGATTTATAGAAAGTATCCCATGCCTATCTCTAAGCATGGTGAAGAGTATGTGAGGATGTGGGGCTATTTAATTCTAAAGGCCAAGGGAACTTTATCAGGATGCATAATATCCGAATCCAGAAATAACTGGCCTTTAATAATAAAAATTGCCTCCTCCTCTATGGGAATTTAACATAGGGGTATGGTATACTTATGACCCCGTATTTTAAATAAGAACATTATTTATTTACAATACGTTATTCAATCACAAAGAAAATTGGTGTCCTTAAAGGTGGATTTTACCATTTTAATTTAGGTATTAAAATAAATTTCCAAAACATGATTTTTTATTCCTCTTTTTAGTCAACTTAAGCATGTGTATGTAAACTTTTGAGCACCACTGTATGTGCGCCCGCTCTACCCACTGGGCCAACCCTGCCACCACATACTCACCGAATAGCGCCAGCAGAGACTGGAGAGCAAAGTGCAGGGTGCGGCGGTTGGCTAGCTTGCCGGTCTTCAGCACCACTTCTTCCTGGCCCACCTCGCATAAGTCAAATCCTGCACACACACACAAAAACACAACAGTTGTAACTCAACTGTAACATTTGACAGTGACTATATTTACAGGCACATGTTATTTTGGTTATTGTCCTTATTCCGGTAACCCTGGTCACGGTAACATTAGTAGCTATAGTCTCAGATAACGAGACGTCATGACCCAATTCGGAGGTGAAACATTGGCATTAGTGTCGGTGTTGCCAAACGGAGTCGTTTGCGGCCGTTGAGACGGAAACACAACCCCGCGGATTCCGTACCAAAACGGCTCAGAAGTGTTTCCAAATGTCTCTGGTTTAGGGGCTCGGGAACGTCAGAGCAGGGGGAATGAGAGGGGGGAACACCTGAGCAGGAGGAATGAGAGGGGGGAACACCAGACCAGGGAAATGAAAGGGGGAAACACCGGACCAGGGGGAATAAGAGGGGGAAACGCCAGAGCAGTGGGAATGAATTAAGGGGAACACGAGAGCAGTTGGAATGATAGGGGGTAACGCCATAGCAGGGTAATGAGAAGGGGGAACAACCAGAGCAGGAATGGAGGGGGAACACCAGAGCAGGTTAATGAAAGGGGGAAAACACCGGGACCATGGGGGAATAGAGGGGGAAGACGACCAGAGCAGGGGAAGAAGAATGGGGACGCCAGATCAGGGGATGAGTGGGGCAACAACAGACCAGTGAAATAAGAGTTGGGGAAACGCAGATTAGGGGGAGGATAGAGGTAAACCCAGAGCAAGGGGGAATGAAGGGGAACACCAAGCATTAGGAATGAGAGAGGGAAAAACCAGAGCAAGTGGAAGAGAAGGGTAACACAGGAAGCAGGGGGAATGAGAGGGGGAACACCAGAGCAGGGAAATGAGAGGGGGTAATGCCAGAGCAGGGGGAATGAGAGGGGGAAACGTAGCAGAAGATATTCCTTTTTAAACCAAAATGTAGCATAGTGAAAAGTTAATCTATGTCGTCGACATTACACTTCCGAGCTTCGTTGCCGCCGAAAATTCGGTAGGATTTCACTGATTTAGGATGGATATCCGTTGCCTTGGGCTTCCTTTGTGTCGGCGCTCTAACCTGCGGCTGATTTCTGAGGACTATGGTTACCTGGTCCTCAGGTCTCTGCAGGGTAAATCCAGACAGCTAGCTAGACTATCTGTCCAATCTGAGGACTATGGTTACCTGGTCCTCAGATCTCTGCGGGGTAAATCCAGACAGCTAGCTAGACTATCTGTCCAATCTGAGGACTATGGTTACCTGGTCCTCAGATCTCTGCAGGGTGAATCCAGACAACTAGCTAGACTATCTGTCCAATCTGAGGACTATGGTTACCTGGTCCTCAGGTCTCTGCCGGGTAAATCCAGACAGCTAGCTAGACTATCTGTCCAATCTGAGGACTATGGTTACCTGGTCCTCAGGTCTCTGCAGGGTAAATCCAGACAGCTAGCTAGACCATCTGTCCAATCAGAGTTTCCTGTTGACGACTAAAACTACTTTGAACGTACAAAATTCCACCAAAACAACTTCCTTCTGAGTCAATTTTGCAGCGGCACAGCGGCGTTTCTCCGTTGCTTAGCACCGCCCGAGACAATTGTGATTGGTTGCCCGTTTGTCTCCCATCCCCTGAATGCAATGTGGACTAGCCAGACCCCTGGTAAAAGCAGGACTGGGGTAACAGCGGACTCACCGAGCGCAGCCAGGAACTCGTGGCACCCTGGAAGTCTCCAGAGCTGCACGCTGATGGACACCTGAATGGGCAGGAGGGAGAAATCCTGCTCCTTCTCTCCCGTCTGGAGTTGGACCAGCACCTGGTGGAGCTGGAGGAAAAGAGATGGAGTAGAGCGGTTAGGAACGAGCGCAGGTGAACGACATCATAAAGTGGTGAATTCTACTGGAGATGTGATTAATGGGTAAAAAAAGAAAAGATTTCTACTCTATGAAGATGATTTCATCCTCCAGAGTGACTGTAGTTCCACACTCTTAATTAGGACAATGCACGTTAATCAACATCTCTGTAAAGGAGCCAGTGTTAGCCAGTCTGCTAATTTTCAACCTAGCATGCATGTTGAGTATGCCTCAAGTGTGCAAAACTTCTATTTTATTTTACTTTTTCATTGTTTTGATAAGAAGTGGCGGGTGGGCCAAAAGGAGGGCTTTATTTTTCACTTAATGGCTTTATCGTCTTTTTTTTATACTGTATGTGCCCTTTGAAAAAAAAAACTTGTTAAAGAAAAATCCCTAAGATCAGACTGCAGGAATATTAATAATAATAATAATAATAATAATAATAATAATAAAACAGAGAAAGAAAGAGGGGCTGTCTCAA
>NW_022605582.1:132156-135590 GCF_008692095.1 Etheostoma spectabile | reverse complement strand
TACACAGAACAATAGCATTGGTGTTTTGTTATTTGAGCCCAAACAGAAGATTTCTATCAGATTTAACCCCCGTGTTCAAATCTGACCCCTTTTCAAAAAGTGTCTGTATCAGAAATTTGGGTTTCTTTTAAACAAATTTCCCCAAAAACGTAACGTGGATGGTTCCCTACAACGTTCCTCGCAAGTTAAATGAATAATCAGGTCACTACTTGCATTGAATGTTTTGTTTTTTTGTCAATTTCATAGTATTTAAAAAAAAAAAAAAAAATTGATAAAAGATCTTGTGTGTGACAAAAAAATGTCAAAAAAGACAAAATGTCAAAAAAGACAAAATGTCGATAAAAGTGACTAAAATGTAGCGTATACTTGTGTGCAGGAAAAAAAAACCCAGCATGAAAAACAAAGACAATCAAGATCATTTAAATTGGCATGCAGCTTCTACACAAGAAGGTGTTTTGTTTTTTATTTTTTTTAGTGTGAAGGAAAGAAAGTGGAGAGCGGAGGAGAGGTGCAGAATGGGATGGAGTGCAGGGAGGAGAAGGCACACTCACCATGGCCACCATGTTTTTTACAGCCTTCCGACCGCAGGGTTAGGGGGCAAGGGGGGGGAGAGAGAATAGGCTTTTAATCGCATGCACAAAGGCCATTCACAAAGGGTACAAGGGTCAACAAGAAGGATCCCAGCAACAGGAGAGTTCAACAGTCTGATGCAATCGGCACACGCAGATTAGGCCGACACGGACCCGTGTTCTGTGCATTGAGACCAGTATTTGCAGCATGTAAACAGGGATAAAGGCGTAACGTTAATGCTCCGGGATCAGCAGCTCAGGTGCAAGAGAACAGGACTCAGATTGTGGTGCAGACTTTGGACTAGAACGGCTGCTCGTGCAGATTAAGCCGCACTTTGAGTTGCCGGTGCATTAGCGTGTATCCCAGGTCCTCGTGTAACTAAGTTATGCAATCATTATATATCCCTAAAAATATTCTCTTCTAGCGAGAGCCTCGTGGCACAAAGGCACGTAAAAAAGTTTCAGAGAAAGAAAGAGGGGCTGTCTCAAGACCTCTTTACACAGAACAATAGCATTGGTGTTTCTTTTACTAAGCCCAAAGAGAAGATTTCTATCAGATTTAACCCCCGTGTTGTCCTCGGGTTCAAATCTGACCCCTTTTCAAAAAGTTTCTGTATCAGAAATTTGGGTTTCTTTCAAGCAAATTGTTCAAGAACTGTAACGTGGATGGTTCCCTGCAACGTTTCTCACAAGTTAAATAAATAATCAGGTCACTACTTGCATTGAATGTGGTTGTTTTTTGTCAATTTCATAGTATTTGGAGAAAAAAAATAATTGATAAAAGAACTTGTGTGTGACAAAAAAATGTCAAAAAAGACAAAATGTCGATAAAAATGACTAAAATGTGAACACATGTAAAAAAACAAAAGTGACAAAAATGTGACAAAAATGACAAATGTAAAAAACTAAAAAAAGCTTTAGAAATTTGGGAAAACACCAAAGAAAATTCAAAAAAGTAGACAAACATTGAAAAAGAGACAAAATCATTGGGGGGAAAGACACAAAAGTTTAAAAAAACTTTTAAAAAAGTGTAAAAAAAAAGAGAGAAAATGTAAAAAAAAAAACGTGGCAAAAATATGACAGGATGTCAAAAAAAGTGACAAATGTAAACAAAAATTTGATGAAATATTTGGGGAAAATCCCACGAAAATTTCAAAAGGCTCATAAAAAGTAGACAAACATTGAAAAAGTGACCAAATTATTGGGGGGAAAGATACAAAAAGTTTTTTTTAAAAACTTGAAAAAAAAAGTGTAAAAAAAAAAAAAAAGACAAAATGTGAAAGGATGTCAAAAAACGTGACAAAAATCTCAAAAAAAGTGACAAATGTTAAAAAGAAAACTTTTAACATTTTGGGAAAACACACTCCCCAAAAAATTCAAAAGGCTCAGCAAAAGTTGACACACGAGGGTCGAAAAAGACGACCCAAACTGGATAAAAGGTTTTCAGTAGCCTGTGTCGAGCTGTGTGTTGTGTGTGTGTGTGTGTGTGTGTGTGTGTGTCGTGTGTTGTGGTGGGGTGTGGGGGGGTGGGGGGGGGGGGGGGGGCCTACCCGAGTGATGAGATGTCTCCCCGGCCGCTGAAGCTGTGATGAGTTGCCAAGCCGGAGGCGGGCGGCGGCGCAGACTAAAAAGGGGGGGGGGGGGGGGGGGGGGGGGGGTGAATAATAAATAAAACGAAAGAAAAACATTGTTTAAAAAATCAAAATCAAAAAAAGATCTTATGAATATATTGTTTAGATGAAAAGAATAAGTAAAAATAAATAGTAACAAAATAAAAAATATATAAAACAAAAATAAGAGCGAGGGGTGGGGGGGGGTCGGGGTTGTCGGGGCATGGTTACTCTCTTCTGTAAATAAATAAAAAGAGATAACGAGTAATCTGACGGACCACAAAACGTTTGAATAACAAGGTGAGTAAATAAGAAATAGAATAAGTGAAACAACGTAAAAAAACAAATTATAAAAATAAAAATCTATGCATATGAAAAAATAAGTACAAAAATAAATAGTACTAAAACTAAAAATACAAGACAGGGGTCCTTCTGATCTAGTCGTCTTGATGTGATACAAGGACGCTGGGCGCACACTCTCACACACATTAAATACACACATTAAGCATAAACACACTAAGCATACACACACACATTAAGCATACACACACACATTAAGCATACACATTAAGCATACACACACACATTAAACATACACACACACATTAAACATACACATTAAATATACACATACACATTAAACATACACATTAAATATACACATTAAATAATCCAAGAACAGCTGATTTCTGGCGGTATTTGAGCGTACGGTCCAGATCCAGAGTCCTGCTGGATCTGGTTTCAGGTTCTTACCCAGCAGTGACTGCAGGGTGGTGCTGCACTGCTGCAGCCGGTCCCCGGGGTCCGCGGTGGGGAAGAAGACCGCGGCGGGCATCCCGCTGCCCACCGAGTCCAGACGGAAGCCCACGGCGGTCAGCAGCGCCTGCCAGCCGGGGACCCCCCCCACCTTGTTCTCCACACTCTGCTGGGACGTGTACATGGAGTTACGCTGGCCGTTCTGGATCCTCTGCAGAGACTTCTCCACCTGCAAGACCCAGCGAAGGGCACCGTCGTCAGTGTGTCTGCACTCTTACAGGACAAAGTCCTGGTGTGTGTCAGGGTTATTAAAGACTCAAAGGAAAAGGACTGGTAACTTCCACAGCTACTTACCACAAAACACCCAGGGAAATACCATAATGTTCTTTTACGGTTCACTGAGACCAGGACGCCTCACTAGGTTGGTCTCACAGGCCCAAACCACGTGAGACCAGGACGCCTCACTAGGTCGGTCTCACAGGCACTTATTCCACTTCCT
>NW_022605582.1:131768-131972 GCF_008692095.1 Etheostoma spectabile | reverse complement strand
GTCCAAGCCTTGTTTGCATGGTCTGTATTTGTCCAGCCTATAGCGGATGTCTTGTATAAATGTCTTTGTCCTTTTGTAACTTTATTGTTCTTTTAGTTGTCTAAATTTGTCTAGTCCGTATCGATGTCCTGTACGAACGTCCGTCCCGACGTGCTGGACCAGGTTTTATGTTCCTGCAGAACAGGAACCTGCTGAAAACCAGTT
>NW_022605582.1:131310-131758 GCF_008692095.1 Etheostoma spectabile | reverse complement strand
CTGAGTCAGGCCCGTTTGCATTGTAATGTAATGTTACTTTTTGACTTTCCCGTATAATTAATATGAAAATGAAAATGAATTGCTGTAATAAGCATTGCATTGTGGGTATTAACATTTCATTTCAAGTGATTTACTGTATATTTTGAATTTGTAACACAACATCAGCAGTGCTACTGTGGTTGAATAAGACTTTAAATTGTTAGTTAATGTTGTAGAAGCATAGAAATTAAATGGAAAAATTTGTTATCTCTATAAAATGAGATAAATTTTATTTGTTATGTTGTTAGCAGTGACGGTACTTTAATAATACTGTCAAAAATGTGTGTGTGTGTGTGTGTGTGTGTGTGTGTGTGTGTTGGGTTTGTGTGTGCGTGGTTGTGTGTGTGGGTGTGTGTGTTGCATGTGTGTGTGGTGTGTGTGCGTGCGTGTGGGGTGGCGTCATTGCTAT